>NC_065979.1:1990040-2290040 GCF_021464435.1 Cataglyphis hispanica | reverse complement strand
AACTTTAGTGAAATAATTCCAATAATCCCAATTAGCTAATATTCCGCATTCTATTTCTGGTCCATTGAAATTCATCGCGAAAATCTCCGCTTGTATTAGTGAGGCAACAATAATATAATTATATTGCGTTTAACACATGCTATTTTTGCTTCAAATGGCTTATAGGAAGAAAATGAAATTAAAATGACAGCTTGCGCTAATTAACTTCTCGAGGAATTTTGTTTTAAATTATTAGACTGTCAGACTTTAAATATTCATGCTATAGACATATGGAATTTTGTATCTGAAATACGTTTCTTTATCTATTACAAATCTCTCATACTTAGATTTGTAATAGGCAAATATTTAGATTTTTAGCCGATTAATATGCATATTAAATCGAATATAAACAGAAAATGGCAGAAAAATAGCAATAAAAATAAAGAATGTTATTTTATAGAGAAATAAATTTTACGTTAGAGAATGTGTGCGCATTCTTGTGAAATATTATTACACAGCGAGAATATCATTTTACTACGAAAGTATTCCCGGGGAAATAAATGACATGCATGCCTATCCATTAATAATGCTTATCCCTTTATATGGCGGTATCCGATTCACATGTCACTCAGCGCAATTTATAAAACAGCCGAGTAAATTTGATCTTGTTGAATTGGTTTGGTAAATAATATGTTATTAGGAAATTTATCCATATATGTCCGTGTTACATGTTCCGTTTAATCTTGTCATCAAATGACAAATTGCAATCTTCTTTTAAGGTAATCTTTATAATTTGTCTTTTTTTTGTCAAATTATTTGGTACCGTACAAATTCTCTTTTCGACAGCATGGCAATGAATTATTTTACATACACATATACACAAGCTTATAAAAATATTTCAAAAACTTTTACAATATTTCTATTCTCTCTCTATAAATAATTAAGTTTGCTTTGGAAATGTCTATTATAATTTATACGACGCTAATATTAATTATCGCGATATTGTCAAATTTACATCACTTTTCGAATATATAACACGATAATCATATTATCAGATAAAAATGATCGGCATCAACGCTTGTTGACGCTTTGTTCACGAAACTTTATCGATCGACACTTTTCATTTTCATCTTTTTACATCATCTTCCGTTATATTGTGTACTTTATCTTTATTACGTTTACTTTTATTCTTAACCTTAATAGGATAACGAACTTATAACCAAATGGCTTGATCGATTCGATCGCTGTGTACGCGATAATGCGTCACACAGGTTATTAGATTTTTTTTTTCATCTCAGGCTAACTTTCGCGCTGTTAAAAAACAATTATGTATTTCATTATCGCGATTGGAACTTAGACCTTTTCCTACGCTCCGTACCTCGACTCGCGCTGAGTTTTAACACCGTCCGATAACTCTTCCTTCGATATTTCCACTGTTTTTTTTTTATTTTTATCTCGCTTCGCGCCGCTATGTAGAAGGATGCTAAACATTTATGTTCACACCAACGATGTTTCCTAAGTGGACGTAATATATCGACTTACCTCGAGGAAAAAACAAGAGACTCCGGGATCTCGCCAATCCCGTGCCCTAACCTCAACCTGAACGTTTATTAGCGCCGGGACTTAAATATGAACAGGTGATCTATACTTTGTTTGATTACGAATTGCCGATTGTCGATGATAATGATTGGAAGTGGCTTGTACATTTAGGGGCGTTCACTGATTAAAAAATTCGACGTGACGTTTTGGAACTTGATGACCAAGAGATATATAACACCGTTCAATAGAAAATGACTTTTTGAACATCGGAATGGGACTATCATTTTTTATACGTTTTTGGATGCTGAACACGAATCCGGTTTTGAAATTGTTCTATCACATCAGAATTTTGAGAAATTTGCAATTAAAGTTGCGAAAAACAATATTTTCACGAACTTTGTCATGTTATAACGATATGTGACATTCTGGATAAGTTTTATTACAATCAAAATAAGGTATGTTATTACGATTTTCAAACCTCAAAAGAAATTCTTGATGTCAGTTATGGTTAATAAGATATTCATGGTTAAATATGGAATATATTGCAGAAATTAGTGCTGTGACTTATGTCGTTGACAATTTACCATATATATATTTTAAACTTTCAATTTTGTTTATTTAAACTTAAGAGTTTTTTTTTAGATCGATGAATACGAACCCAATGTCAAAATTGTTAAATTTAAAATGATGGATTCAATATGGCGGATATCAAAACTCAAATTTTTATATTGAGACCATTATTTTTGATTTTGACAATTTTGACCTCTTTTTTTTTTAACTGTGTAATCCTTCTGAAAATTAAAGACTGAAAGGATAGAAACTATAAGTAGAAAAAAATTTTTTATTAAAGTCAAATTTTCCAACGAGTATGGAGTGTCATAAAAATCTTGCGTATTTTAATATTATAAATAAAATAAATTTGAAATAAATTTTTTAACGACATGAAAAATCTTGTTAAATGACATTAAAAATATTTTTACAATATTTTTGAGAGACAGAAAATTTTGAGGTGATCTTTCTGGTGAAATAAAATGGTACGAGTGTAAATGGCCTACTCTCGCGATTTCAATTGCGCTACATCCAATTCTCTCGAAATTTTCCTATTTTCTCATGCGACGTGACGTTCGCGGCTCGTCGAATTCTCGAATAATCGTGCGCCCTCGACGATGAGAATAGTCCAGGGTGTCGGCAAGGGAACGTGCCGACGACGGAAGCGCCGTTAAACGATGGCACTATTATTGGAGCGCGGGTGGAATTACGTTACGCTTGTCTTTTATTAGATGACGGCGGTTGCGGCAGTCCCGCCTTTACCGTCCTTCGCGCGCTTCCTACTACTTGAGTTCGAGGCTCCTGCGGGATGACTAAGGTCTGTCCGTGCTCTCCTTTTTGGCAACGCTCCAGAACCACTCTCCGGCGAGAGATAGATTTTACCCACGATTCTCTCCCTTTCTTTCTCTCTTTTTCCTTCTAGTCTTGGCACAACCTTGGCCAAGCAAGTACTTCTGTCATTGCCACTTGGAATGAAGTATCGCGACGAGATTTTTTTTCAGCCAAATGTGCCATGGAAAACAAAATGGCGTTTCGTTTGCCTTATAAGAGGTAAAACGATCCAATTTCAATAAAGATAATTTCTACTCGTGCTTAGATTTTAATCCTGAGGACACTCAATGTGTAATGTATGATTATTTTCTTACACTTTTATGTATAGATATAAGAATAATTGTGAAGGTATTATTTGATTGTTATTAATTATGCACAATTGGTTTATTTATTTTTTAAAAGGCAAACCAATGTAATGATGAAAAAAGGAATTACTTTTAAGGATTCTTTTGCTGGTAAATAATTTTCTTTTTTTCTTAAATCATTATTAAAATTACAAAGTACATAATTTGAACTTTTTATGAAATTTTTGTTATAAAAATATTAATCTTTGTAGCTAACAGCCAATAGTGTGAATCGCCTTAAAAAGAACAGGTGCATGCGTAGCGGGTCAACGGAAGTCCTGAAAAAAAATAAGTATTTTCTTAAAATACAAGACAAAAATTTTAAATGTACTTACAAATTAAAAAAAAATAATTTGTTTCAAAATGGCGGACTTTTGAAAAAAAAAAATTCCAAAATCGATGAATAGTTAATCTCTGTTACAAAAAAAAAAAATTATTCAATCGATAATTCCTTACGTGCAACTGAAGCTATTGTTTCGTATTTTAAGAAAATGCTTATTTTTCTTTTTTTTTTGTTTTAGAACTTTTGTTAGTCTGCTGCACATGCGTCCGTTTGTTTCTTAAGACGACTTATACTATTGGCTATTGTAGCTATAAATATTAATATTTTTTAACGAAAATTTTTTTTAATGAAAATTTTTCAAAAAATTGAATTATACTAAATTTTTCCAAAAGAATTTTGAATTATACTTTTTGATATTTGTAAAATAATTTTAAAAAATATTTATTAGGAAAAAAATCCTTAAAAATAGCTTTTTTTTAGCCGTTACACTGGTTTTCTTTCTTAATTATACTGTTTATACGGAAAAAATCTGATGCAAGCTTTATATATTATAAATAATTATACTAAAATTTATGATAAAATCATATTTTTGAATATGGGGAAGGAAGAAGGAGGAAAAACCGAAATGTTGCATTTGTTATAATAAATTTTTTTGATTTTTTTCCCACGTAGATTTTTATCACCGTAAGAATAATGCTTTTATCACATAATTACTGATAACTGGAACGCTGCAATATACGTAAATAATATAGGTAAGATGTTCGAAAATTATATTTTTCTCTTAGCGCTGCAAATAATTTACGAGTGGAGGATGCTAATTTCATTGTGTGCCATTGTAATTTTCACAAGGAGCATATGCTCAGGGCAATGATCTTTTAAATCTCTTCTGCCATCATACGAAATATTTCATTCGTTTTAGCTAACATAAATAATTAAATATATGGAAATTCTATAAAAAAACAAAAATTAAAATTTTGCAATAAAGAAATAAAACCACCATACTTCTCTCTCTCCTCTTCAATTAAAATATGAAGCTCTAACTTTTTGAATTTCAAACACTTTAACTTTTTGAAAGATTGCATAATAGTTTTTTTCTAAACCTTTTTTTGTATTTCATCAAATTATATCAGTTGCAATAAAAACAAAATATTGTATACAAATAATACAAAATTATAAAAATCCACATTCTTATGGTAAGATAGCATTAATAAATTTTTGTAGTTGAAAATACAGTTATTTTTTATTGGTGTTTAATATTGTCGAACATAATCATATCAAGAACGTAATTTCTCTTCTTGTTATCGGCTTATATAATATGAAAGTTTGAAGAATTACATGACAAGTGCAATAAACGTAACATTCGCCATAAACAGCTGATGTCAGATCTCCTCAAAGAGGTTATGTCCTCTCTCTTTTCTGATACTCCCACTCATTCGATTTTATCACTCGCGTTAAAATTTAGTTATCAATGCAAATAGAGGAATCATACAATTCTAGTAATGGGAATATACAGATTTTGATATTCCCATTACTAACAATATCTGCCATATGTTGTATCGTAGCCCTGGAGTCTACATGGAGCCCGTTGTGGCAATACGATTTATGGCAACGAGTTTAACTTGCCTACGAATGAAAATGCGAGTGGAAAGTGGCCTTTTGCCGCGCGAAACGGCTCGTAAAATTCTAATCTCGTATTATCTCTGTGGCCGGCGTACGTATATACGTACGTTCTCCTTGCATATTTCGCTTTATGCGCCTTGTTCGCGTAATGGCGGCGAGCACGACGATGTTGGCGGATCGAGAAATCTAACGCGCAGGGGAAAGTACGACATAACGAATCGCTCGCATTTGCGATGTGTGTGTATGTGCACCTATCGCTAGATTTAACGCGCTGACCCCATTCCGCCGCCGTCCCAAATACAACGTGATGCAAAGTATGTATAGCGTCGTTTGCGCGCTCGACGACCGATCGAAAATCGGAGCGTGCGGGGGCGATCGAGAGAATCGTCGTCAGTGGCACACGTGAAACATGAAGAATAGATGATTGAGCGACAAGCGACACGTGCGTATGTTGCTCGACGGCACGCGAATAGTGCCTGTCTCGTGGCATGCGGATATTGTTTCGGACTGCGAACAATAGCTAAATCTATCCTCGATAAATAGCGATTGTTCTGGAATTGGATCTACCGTTTTCGTTTTATTTCTTAGATATTGAACAATAAACAATAAATTGTGAATAACTCGAATATGTCAAAAGCGTCATAGCTAATCTATATTTATAATGTCAATAATTTAAATAAAAATTCAATAATTAAAATAATATATTCAGACAAACAAAATTGATCGGATAAAAAAGAATACAAGCAAAGAATGAGTACAATATAAATTACGAATTCTTTCTCTTATTTTAGATAATTAGATTATATGTTTATATTTTGTTGAAAAAAGTACATGTCTTGTTATATCTATTATAATAAATTAATATTTAGTAATTTATTAAATTAATATTAAGTAGTTTATTAAATTAATTTAATAAATTAAGTTAATTTAATAAATTAATATTATAATATATTATTTTATTTAATTTATTATCGTTGAAAGAATATTTTGGCATCATAGAGAGATATATCGATACGAAAATTAATTTTATTGCATTTATTAATCCTTGCCTTTCTGCTTAGGATGGCTTCCAGTTTACATTCGAAAATTAATTTTATTAATTCGTATATCAATTGAATTTGTTGCGGTTATCGCTAAAAATATAAAGTACATAATTTACGAAATGTGGCGCGTTGTGGAAATAATGTTCTACGAGAGGTATCCTAAGATTGATTCCCGGGAGAAAGTCGTCTTTTCCACTCGCTATCCGCCGTCTTTTCCAATTCCAGTCGATTACGCGCCGCTAAGAATTGCACAATCGATATCGGACGATTTGCGGCCCTGATGAAGAAAAGCGGGCGACTCGTAAGAAATGGCGAATCGAAGCTGCGATGCGGATCGCGATCCGATCCGTAGATACTCGTTTCCGAAGACAGTCTTTTCACTGCGGCGTCTTTTATCCAGACAATTGTCGCTGTATCTTACTATCAAAATGACTTCTCAGCGTATTGAGTGTGCAAATTTAAAAAAAAAATTTTATCTTCCTTGTTCTGTGCTTTAAAAGAGAACACCGTATTTTCTTCCTTAAAATTACATATATTCGACACTCTGCAGCTCGATAAAAAAATTTCTCTCGAAAAAAATCAACTCAAGCTCCATAAACTACAATATTTTGCCTTCAAAATGCTTTTATAAAATTTTTCTGCAATTTTTTTCATCGAATTACACGAGTTTGAAGCTAAATTTATATTTTTTGAAAATGAGAAAATAATAAAATTTTTTAAAATCATCGACAGTGCGTTAAAGTTGAAATTTCAAGCTTTAAAATACTTTTTTAATTTTTCGTCTACAATGATTTCTCTTCGAGCTTCAGCAATTTGAAAATAGCCCAACTTTTAGGGTATGATAAGTGTTCTCTAATTTTTTTTAGCATTTTTCACATACAATTATTATAAGAGATCTGGACCAACGCGATATGAGGCGAACCTTGATGATAAAGTCACGTGTCGCGATATCAATATCTGCGTCCCGTTTCGTAATGTGAACCGACCTAATTAAAGCGGATCACTTAATGAGGAATCAAATATATCTATCTTTATCCAAGCGGTTCTCCGTTGATCTTCTTATCCGGTAGATTAGGCCTTATTAGAATTCGCCTCGATAATTCGGCCGATGAACCACTGAAGCTCTCTCGTTCCCCTTCAATATCTGCATACGAAATTTTATGTTTGGCAAATCTTTGAAAAACATAAAGGTATTCTACATGACGAATAAAACGATTCCCGGGATCTATTCCGGAGTATATGTGATGAGTAATTAAATCGGAAAATGCAGCATCATAGTTGCAAAAGATTCAAAATGTGTAGATATCGAAGAGTTGATAATAGGCAGTTATATGTATAATGATTATATAATAATTATATAATAATTATACAGGGTGTTTGATAATAATCGCCCCACCCGTAATGTGTAGTTAGAGCGAATTAAACCAAACAGGAAAGTCTTTTATCATTTTTTTGTATAACACTTAATAAAAGAATTATTATTGAGTAAAGTCTGGCTAATCATCGCTGATCTTTAGCCGGACGCATATCAGTGAGCCGCACGCTTGGTAGTGTGCGTGAGCGTTCAGCTGTCACGGTTCACCCACGTGCGCTAAAGATCGGCAATGATTGGCCAAACTTTACTCAATAATAATTCTTTTATTAAGCGTTATACAAAATAAATAAAAAAATTGTGCAAATTAAAAACTTGCCATGACTTCTTCATAATTTTATTTCCTTTTTTTTATAATATCAGTAATCGTAATTACAAATTGAAATGATATCAATTTCCGAGGCTCTAAAATAGTTTTACCAATCATAATTTATTGATATTCTATTCATATAAAACAACTTAATCTAATATTTAAAAAATTTGCAGAAATTAGGTCGTGAACAAACATTCATTGCAAAATTCAAAATTTCATAAAAAAATGAATCTTTTCAACAATTCTAATCAAATTCAATACCAATCACGCTTTAATGATATTCTAATAATGTAAAAATATTTAGCCCGATATCTCAAAATTTAATGAAGTTAGAGCAACCACATCTTTTTTTTTAGTAAAAGTCAAATGAATCAATTTATAAATTCTCATTAAATTTAATACCAACCATCCTTTAATGATACTCTATTAATGTAAAAATATTTAGCTCGATATCTCAAAATTTGCGGGTTAGAGCAACCGCACCCTTTAAAAAAAAAAAATTCAAATTTAAGAAAAAATGAACTCTTTCATCAAATCTTATCAAATTAAATATCAACCATCCTTTAATGATATTCTAATAATGTAAAAATATTTAGCCCGATATCTCAAAATTTAATGAAGTTAGAGCAACCACATCTTTTTTTTAGTAAAAGTCAAATGAATCAATTTATCAATTCTCATTAAATTCAATACCAACCATCCTTTAATGATACTCTATTAATGTAAAAATATTTAGCTCGATATCTCAAAATTTGCGGGTTAGAGCAACCACACCCTTTAAAAAAAAAAAATTCAAATTTAAGAAAAAATGAACTCTTTCATCAAATCTTATCAAATTAAATATCAACCATCCTTTAATGATATTTTATTCATGTAAAAATATTTAGTCCAATATCTCAAAATTTATGGAAGTTACAGCATGCACATACATTTATTGAAAAATTCAAAATTTCACAAAAAATAAATCCTTTTACGAATTCTCATCAAATTCAATACCAACCATCTTTTAATGATATTCTATTCATATAAAAAAATTTAGACAAATATCAGAATTTGCGGAAGTCAGACAACAACATTAATGAAATTATTAATGAAATTTATTATTTCTTCTTATATGCATATCGTAGCTGCTAAATACATTCTTTAATTTGAAAATGTAATTTTGAATAAGAGTTTCAATTTAATAATGTTTTTGTGAATATTTTATTCGCGCGAACTTTAATAGAAAGCATATTTTAAGATGTAAAATATGTATTTAAATAATCCATAACGTATGTCAGTTACAATTAAAGTGGTTTTCATGCATGACGTAAAGAGAATTTATGGATATTAACTTTTTCTTGCTTTTCAATCTTGTCAATTATTTTATATTATGATAATTCTATTATATGTATCTATGATATTAGTATTATATTATTTCGTTATATAATGCATTAAGTTATATATTATTTTACAATATTAATCAATCAATCTTAAAAAATACGAAGTCATCGATTATATTCAATGATTTGAAGATAACAGTGTTATATGAAAGAATGTTCCAAATCGCCATTCCATTAATTATTGCCAATTATATCCGTTGCATGTCACAGAATATTTATGATTCGTCGATCTCTAATGATATGAAAAGTTGTTGTTGTTCGTAATACTAATCGTAATACTAATTGTTAATGACAAGAAAATTTCGCGCGATTTCGAATGAATTGTGACGATGGTTTATAAGTCATCGGATGTGACATTCGTTTGTGTTAAAAGTGAGTGGGTGGGCTTTGACCAAATAATCGCGTGACGGCTTGATGAAAGCTGTATTAATTATGTCGGAATACCATGCCGGATGTTTAGGCTTTTAGGATCGCGATTACGAATGGGGGCAGACAAATTCTTCTGTGCAAATTCCGAGAACAGCATTAACACACATAAGTTCTAGATTCGTTCATCTGCTAAACGCGTTTTATTATATACATGTGCGAACATCTCGTTAAAATGATAAAAATTAATTACTATTCAATAATTTTTATACAAAATTAATAATTTTTTATCCCTAACATTTATAATTAAAAAAAAAAGATAGATTTATATTCGTATTTTTATTTTTATTATTTATTTTATTTTATTCGGCACTTCTACAAATATAATTTTATTTATTGCAGCAAACGATAATACTTTATGGATTTTGCAACATTTGATGAGAAAATATCTAATCGAGTTATGAAAAATATTTTTAATGAATGAAAAATATTTTTTGATGAGTGAAAAATATTTTTTGGAATATTGACAAGAGAAAGAGACACGTATTATTACATTTATTTTATTTACGAAAATCTTTTTTTTATGTATTATTTATTGATATATGAATGTATATATCTTATATAATAGTCTTTTATAATATTAGCTACATATTAAAGTTTATTTTTTTTTTGCGATAAAAGAGATGCATTCAATATCTTCAAATAAACATATCTAAAACTTCATTCACTAATTTATTCTATTCAAAATTGATAAATTTTTTTTTTATATGTTATATTGAACGTATCTTAATAGGCTTTTATAATAAATATTAACTACGTATAATTCCATCATCTTTTATAATTTATTTTTTCACGGTAAAACAGATGCATTAGATATTTCCAAATAAATATATTAAAACGTAGACTTTATTCACTAATTTATTTGATTTAAAATTGACATTCTTCTTTTTCGAGTGAAAAATATTTTGAGAGAGAAACTTCTCTTTCTCTCTCTCTTTTTCTCTTATTAGCATTTTTAATCAAAAAAAAAAAAATGCGAACCTCGTTTCTCCGTTTTCTCGTCGATGGCAAATTCCTGCGAGCGATCGAATTTCCTATCGGCTTGTCAAAAATATAACGTGAAGTGCCATATTGCGCTTGCATAACTTTGCACGACGCATTGTGTGTTCATTCCGCATTTTCATAATTACTTCGTGAGAGAAGTTAGCGAGAAGTCAATGCGATTCGAAAACGACTATAGCCATTATTCGAAGCGCCTGGCTTCTTAGTATGTTGCTTTAACTCGTGTTACGTTGAAATTCTTCAGCGAACCTGCTTACTAAAGTCGAGCGACTAAGATATATGAGCCGTGGAACAGCACTAAGTTTTGCCGGATAAGTTTAAATTGTCTTACAGAGAGAAACTACGAGAAGATTTTTAACGACATCGTTCTTTTATATATATAGATGTAAAGTTTCTCGTATGTATGCATTTCACGGAAGTCTCTGAACAAACTGCATATTTATTGCAGAGCTATCTCCTCTCGTAAGGAAATATATATGTATTTCTGCAATGGAGATTGTGCACTGATTTGAAAGTGGTTCTCGAATATTTCCATTGAAAATTTTTGCTATCAAGATTTGCTTTCGATAAATAAGTTTTTTGAGAATTTTATTTAAATAATGTTAACACTACGCAAGTCAAATATTTTTCTTTTTTAGTAAGTAAATAAAGTGACTAAAGTGACGTAAGATAACTGAAGTCAGATTAAAAGGTAACATATTAATTTTTTAATGTTAAAATTAAAAACAATTGAATTTTTATAAGTTTCTAATGAGATTATGAAAGATAATTATTTATTTCTAATAATATCGCACTTAATATTATTAATTAATATTATTTATAACGATGACAAAATTGTGCTATCTCTATAAAGACCTCTTTTCATAATCAAGTGTCTTACATTAGTTCTATAGCCTAACCTAGGCCAATAAATTTTATCCAATTGCCAGAGACATTTGGGTCGTTTACCTCGTTTGCGGCGCCGTTTCCTTCACACCGTCTCGGTGCGTCTAATTTTCATCTTTTTTTTTTTTTTTTGTCTCCCCCACCCTATCTCGTCGGACTCGCTTAGAACGCTGACGACTGCATCACGGAAATAGAAAGTGATGCTTAGACCCGACGACGTCGACAAGTTCGCCCGAATTGAAGTCACTTTTAGACCTCTCCCGGGATCCATTTTCTCAGCGATGATGACGACGACGACCCAGTCTGGGAATTAGGCAACTTTCATCGTCAATCAGAGCAGTTGAATAGATCGTAACTTTTGATAGATAGCTTTTACCACAGGCTTATAAAGAGCCCTTTGTTTCTACTATCATCGACCGAGTGTATGTCGACATGTATTTATACACGTGGTCGCACTTGTCAGAAATTTGTCATCCTCTGTCCGTTCTCATTCAGTCATTATCCTCTTTGCCTTTTTCGCAGGTAACTGTTTGAGTTTGATCGACGAGTCACTCAAGGCAGCATCATCGAAATTGTAATAGCAATTTATAATTATTTTGCATCGAGCATGGTACTCTGGTATTTACTGAAACGCGATAACTTCTAAACCTAATTGGCGCGAGATACTGTTTGTTCCCAATTTGATACTGCATATTTTAAGCGTCGAGATAAGAATCACGATATTATAGCGCTTGTTAAAGCGTGTAATTAATAAGGATGCAATGACAATTGCTAATTACAAAATTGGAATATTATTATTTCCGATGTTTCCGATCGTTTACTGAACGGGTCTTTAAGGAGGGAAACCAGTAACAGCTTAAAGAAAAAAAGGCTATTTTTAAGAATTTTTTTTGTTTTGGTAAATAATTTTTTTTCCAGATCACGTTAACATTACATAATTTAAATTATTTTTTGTGAAATTTTCGTTAAAAAATTTTGTTAAAAATATTAATTTTTATAATTACAGTAGCCAATATTGTGAGCTGCCTTAAAAACGGACATACGCGTAGCGAACTGGAACTAATGAAAGTTCTGAAAAAAGACAAGTATTTTTGTAAAATATGAAACAATAGTTTTAGTTGTACGTACGAATTAAAAAAAAAAATAATTTGTTACAAAATGGCGCATTTTTGAAAAGAAAGTTCATCAATTTTTTAAAATTGATGAACAATTCAAATCTCTGTTTTTTAATGTTATTAAAAAAAAAAATTATTCAATCATTGAAAATTTCGTATGTGCAATTGGAGTTATCTCATATTTTAAGGAAGTAATATATCGAAATATTAATAAAAATATGACAATTTCGTAAATTATTCTACTATTTTTTCTGAATATCTGTGCAAAATCTAAACATAATTTTCTTAACGGTTTGAAAATTATTTAAGTTTAAAATTACTATTGATTCTTATGGAAAATTGCGTATTGTAGCACTTATTGACAAATTTAACAAGAAAAAAATATTACCAATGAAATCAAAATTTTCACACATATTATGAAAACTCCAATAAAAATTTGTGCAAAACTTGATTTAGATCCACTTATTTGTTTAAAAGCTATTTACTAGAAATTATGCAAAAATATTATTTGTCTCTTTCTCTCTTTCTGCAAATTACTCGTTTTTCATTGTTTCTTGCAGTTGATTTCGGAGAGTATTCACGATCAAAAGTTTTTGCCATAAATTAGGAAAAATATTAATTATTTTCTTTTACGAAGACGTCAAAATCCATATTATCTTGTGATACTTTAATTTTTTTCATAATTTGGATTTATTTGTTTGATTTTTCAAATAGTATAAATGCAAGAAATATATATTTTTTTTTTTTAATTTTGACAGTTTTTTGCTATTATTGTACATCCAGAACATCCTTAAAAAAATAAATTTTTTTTTGTTTTAGAGCTTTCAGACCGCTATGCATGCGCTTATTTTTTTTACGCGACTTACCTTATTGGTTATTATAGCTACAAATATTAATATTTTTTAATGAAAATTTCACAAAAAGTTTAAATTATGTACTTTGCTAATAAATAATATGAAAAAAAATTATTTATCAAAAAAAAATTCTTAAAAATAATCTTTCTAGTTGTTACACTTGTTTCCCTCCTTAATAATTCATGCGTGAGACGCAACGATTTGCGATAATTTACGATAGAATGATCTTTAAATGATATGTTTCCGTGAAATCATTTATCGCCCGACATAAAATTTGATCTCGAATGAACTTCGGCATATTCAGCCGAAAGATATCGAAAGGCTTTCGCAAAATGGCTGAATGCTATGATGATGAAAGTAACGTCGAACGCGACTCTTAAATCGAGAAGTTTAGTATACTCAATGTTTAAAAGCGATTAAATAGACATGCATTTTTACGATCGACAGATTTACGAGACTGCGCGAGACCATTTCGGATCGTTTATGAGTATGAACATGCTTTGTGTCTATATAACACACGCATTTATTGATATAAAAATAAGTAACATACGTATTACTTGAATATTATATATTAAATTTTATCGCACATAATCGAGTGATTTATATCTTTATATTAACCAGTGATAGCGGATATATTTGTAATCTAATTACTTAGACAACACCTTTTTCCGTTTCGATAAATTATCTAAATAATCTAACGTTCGGTAAGATAAAATATTGCATTATTAATATATTATATGGATTAATAAATCGACAATATATGTATGTGTATAATTTTTATTAAATGATATAAATCAGTGATAAAATTTTATTATATTTTGGTGTTCATATCATAATTAATACTTTCAATAATTTCATATAATTAATATATCAAAAATTTAATTATTTTTTATGAAATTTTAAAAGGAACTTTACATATACAATTATAATTTCAAAGAAAAGAATGATAGATAATTTGATAGATAATTGAATAGATAATTTGATAGATAATTTGATAGATAATTGAATAGATAATTTCAAAGTAACAGAATGGATAGGATTAAGATCGTTAAAAGCGGAATTGACGAAGATTCGCGATTGAATTTGTTACAGATCTTTGGAAGTTTTCCATCAACACGGAAAAACGCATTCGGAGCTCCTGAAAGCCCAACGCACCGCCGGTGGCTGCGGATTAGGAGGACCCCTCAGATATCCAAATTCCATTATCCTGTGGCTGCGCTGCAATAAGGTTCGTGCACGTGACCACGTTCTTTTGATACATTAGATTTGATATACGTCGGTGAGATCGATATCGGTGTATTCTATTGCCACAGACAGACCCTATGATGTATTACCAAAATAACGACGGAACTATTCTCCGCTTGAATTTACCGTCGTGTTTCCCAGAGAACATCACTTTTCACAGTCTCTGTCTCTGTCAGTATATTTATTGGTTTCCGATCCATTTTTCCCTTGAGCGGAAATCAATGCGAACGCTTGAGCAAAGTTCATGGTAGAAAATCTACCATTTTCTAACCTTAAAATTTTCTAACCTTCTAACCCCGTTTACATGTTGAAGCTCTTGTTTTTAGAAATCCACATGACGGAAATGTGCTCTCATCAGATAAAACAAATTGTGAATAAATTATTTGACGTCAATCATTGGTTTAAGCAGAAAAGACGTTTACACTACTGATTATACATATAGTATTATTGCGTTCTGTGTAGTTAAAGTTTATTGTGCTCGATATGTCTTGGGGTTCGTTTTATCGACGTTCTAGAAGCATCGTACTATTTGACGACGCCATGTTCAGTGCGCCGTGATAAATATTCATAAATATCACTTTACGAGTGCGATAGAAAAATCCGAAGGACGGGAATTATCGCCGTTTACATGAGAATGTGCGAAAGTATCGCGTGAACATCGCGCTTTCATGCGTTAAAAACTATATTCAATGCGATGATCTTTTTTAAGGTTTTCTTTAGATTAATTCAGGTACTAACGAGAGACTGATATTCGTTTTCGAGATTTTAACTGACTTAAATAATCCTATCGCGCTGTTCGTTTTTCTTGATAAACTATAAAGTTTATCGCTTTGGAATACTGCTCGGTCTGCTTTATCATCGCCTACGATAGGTCGAGATAATCGATAGTGCCACTTTCAGCAGAGATATTTCCTTCGACTTACCGCTCTTGAAAGAAATCACTGTCCAAGGATTCTCGCGGCGAATATCACAGAGAACATTATTTGGCGGTCCAACTTATTCTAACTACTTCAACGCGATATCAAGATTACGGTGTTATCATAAAGTTACACCATTTCAAAACGAATGTATGTGTTAAATCACGTGTGCTTTGAACAACGTATTTCGAGAGGCTATAAATTACAGGCCAATTACGAGGTGGTGGCATTGATTGTATATCTTGCAAATTTATCGGATTTAATATGTAATCACTTGTTACATACATGGGTGCCAGGCAAAAAAGGACTGTAGGCGGCGCGTTATTTCATCGGGAATATTCATTGAAGTGTAATTTAGAAGTAGCAGCGGAAGTGCCGACTGACAGCTACACTGTCACGAGAACTGTCATTTTGCTAATAGCGCTTTCCGCGTCATTAATTGATCTCCATCGTTCTGCTACACCGCTCGTGAATAGAAAAACAATTTAAGAGATACTTTCGTACAAATAATAAATGTCAGCTTCAGAATTGGCCGCACAAGTATGCGAGATATCGTGTTTCAACATTTGCAATGGTATTAAGTTTTTTGTTTCTTTCTTATGAATAAAGTATTATTCGTAGCGTATTATATGAATTTACGTGAAATATGATTCTGCTTCTTATTAATGCTCATGTGTGCGTAGGTTAATATGAGTATTGTAAGCGTGTGAGGCAAATTAAGGCTAGAACATGAAAAATTAAATAATTATAGGGTGTCTACTTTCTGAAAAAACATGGAAAAACCTAACCTGGAATTGTCAGGGAATTTTTTTATATCTGGAAAAATCAGGGAATTCTGTTCAAACTCAGGGAATTTTTTTAAAAAATTTTGCTTTGATAATTTGGCTCTTATAAACAATAGATAATCTGTGAATAAATCATGTTGTAAATTATGTGTTTAAAATATATTATAAATATCTATATCATTATCTATTTCTGCTTATGTATTCAATGTTTTAAGAAAATATCTATTACATATTCTTTATTTTAATTTTTAATAATAAAAAATAAAAATATTATGCAAGTTAAAAAATTTTATCTTAATCAAAGTTATTCAGTTTTATTTTCAGTATACTTGTAAATCTAGCAGCTGAAACTTAATAAGTGACTTTGTGTTTTTTCTTCGTACGAATGAAAAGTATAAAAACGCGTACAATAAAAAAAAAAAAATTATTTTAAGAAATTGACATCACAAAAAATGTTTAAAATATTTTTTTTACCTGAAATTTTAAACAAAAATATCTCAGAGAATTTTTACGGAAATTTTTTACAGGATTCGACTAGACATAGACCTTAAATTAATAAATAAGTTATTTATTATTGCTTCCTCATAGAGGAAGCTTTGTTTTTGTCGAAAATTTTTTTTTATATTTTGATGCCAATGTGTTCAGAATGCTCTAAAACGTTGAAAAAACATATTAAAAAAAAATGTCGATATGTGTGTATGTATATACATATGTATGTGCACAAAAAGGATGTAATTGTTCTAATTGCCATAAATTTTGAGATAATGGACTAAAATTGTAATGAATAAAGTATCATTAAAGGTTGGTTGATATTGTATTTGGCTAGAATCAATGAAGGGATTTAATTTTTATAAAATTTTGAATTTTTCAAAAAAGAGTGTTCTTCCGCAAATTTTGAGATATCGGTCTAAATTTTTTTATATGAATAGAATATTAAAGGATAGTTGGTATTGAATTTCATGAAAATTGGTAAAAAGGTTTATTTTTTATGAAATTTTGAATTTTTTAATAAATTTATGTGCATGCTGTAACTTCCATAAATTTTGAGATATTGGACTAAATATTTTTACATGAATAAAATATCATTAAAGGATGGTTGATATTTAATTTGATAAGATTTGATGAAAGAGTTCATTTTTTCTTAAATTTGAATTTTTTTTTTTTAAAGGGTGTGGTTGCTCTAACCCGCAAATTTTGAGATATCGGGTTAAATATTTTTACATTAATAGAATATCATTAAAGGATGGTTGGTATTGAATTTGATTAGAATTGCCGAAACAATTTATTTTTTATGAAATAAAATTATGAGGATGCAATGTGCAAGTTTCTAATTTGTACAAATTTTTACTTTTTATTGGATTAAAAAATACATATAAGACCTGATAAAAATAGGAATATTCCTAATAACATTATATTAAGCACAAAGACAATATATAGAATTAATCTGAGATATTATGAATAATTACAGAAAATAAATCACAATCGCTTTGATATAGAAATCTATTATATTAAAAATTTTTAATGTTTTAAATTTTTTAATTTTGATGCTTACAAATGTCATTATAATATACTTATAATAATATGATACAGATTTTTATTGATCCGTATTTTTTCTAACTAGTATAATAAAAGACTCTTCACGTAATTGCACATTTATCTCTGTTTCACAATTACAAATTCGACTTTATGTAATCTGAAAAACGAAACATTTTTGTAAGGATGACCTTTCCATATTTCGCAGTTAAACTACCAAAATTACAAACACTTAGACAACGCGCAGGGTCCGGGTCATAATTAATACACGAATTGATTAACCTTCGTCCGACGCTCGCCGTCGTAAAAGTAAAAGCGAAACCGATGTATGCTAATATACGCCGGTCGCACCAAAAGCGACTATTCGAACCGCGAAGTTTGACTGACACAAATACGCGAAATTGCATTTACATTGCGCGAAAACGTAGGATCGGATAGGTTGATTTCGATCCCTCGGCCTTGCCTCCTGCACCGGTTGAGAATTTCTTTAGCCTACGTTTACCGCAAATCTGCGGTCCCGAGACTTTCCCTAAGAGCATTAAGTAACGGCGCGTTCCCGCCTAAGGTCCCGTTCACACCATATTTCTCAATCGAGAATGCACTCTGTAATGTGATGGAAAATAAATGGAGCTTATACTTTATTTCGCATGATACAATATTTCCTAATCAATCGTAGTTATTCTATGCAATTTTATATCGTTTATGAATAAATGTATGGCAGAGGTCTTATATTGTATTGACTGTCAAATATTTTATCAGTAAATAATTACGTCTTTGATGAAATCGAATTAAGAACACTATTTTACAATTTTCATTCTACTTTGCTTTAATTTTCAATGAGTTTAAATATTTTTTAGTAAAACTTATTTAAAATTAATTTACAGAGATAAGTGCTTTTTCATGTAACTTATATTTAATTTAAAATATATGCGTAAGCTTAATTTAGAAAATGTCTAAGTGTCAAAATTATTAAATAATTATATTTCAAATATAAAAAATGTCTATTAGGTCGTTGATAGCATGATAAAGAAATATAAATAATAATACACACTTTGAGACGTAATATTTTTTGTGAATCTGATTGAAAAAGGAAGAAAGTAGCGTAAAAAGGGTTTAACGTGATTTGCACACTGCATATATTTAATTTAAAATATATGCGTAAGCTTAATTTAGAAAATGTCTAAGTGTCAAAATTATTAAATAATTATATTTCAAATACAAAAAATGTCTATTAGGTCGTTGATAGCATGATAAAGAAATATAAATAATAATACACACTTTGAGACGTAATATTTTTTGTGAATCTGATTGAAAAAGGAAGAAAGTAGCGCAAAAAGGGTTTAACGTGATTTGCACTCTGCATATATTTAATTTAAAATATATGCGTAAGCTTAATTTAGAAAATGTCTAAGTGTCAAAATTATTAAATAATTATATTTTAAATATAAAAAATGTCTATTAGGTCGTTGATAGCATGATAAAGAAATATAAATAATAATACACACTTTGAGACGTAATATTTTTTGTGAATCTGATTGAAAAGGAAGAAAGTAGCGTAAAAAGGGTTTAACGTGATTTGCACACTGCATATATTTAATTTAAAATATATGCGTAAGCTTAATTTAGAAAATATCTAAGTGTCAAAATTATTAAATAATTATATTTCAAATATAAAAAATGTCTATTAGGTCGTTGATAGCATGATAAAGAAATATAAATAATAATACACACTTTGAGACGTAATATTTTTTGTGAATCTGATTGAAAAAGGAAGAAAGTAGCGTAAAAAGGGTTTAACGTGATTTGCACACTGCATATATTTAATTTAAAATATATGCGTAAGCTTAATTTAGAAAATGTCTAAGTGTCAAAATTATTAAATAATTATATTTTAAATATAAAAAATGTCTATTAGGTCGTTGATAGCATGATAAAGAAATATAAATAATAATACATACTTTGGACGTAATATTTTTGTGAATCTGATTGAAAAGGAAGAAAGTAGCGTAAAAAGGGTTTAACGTGATTTGCACACTGCATATATTTAATTTAAAATATATGCGTAAGCTTAATTTAGAAAATGTCTAAGTGTCAAAATTATTAAATAATTATATTTTAAATATAAAAAATGTCTATTAGGTCGTTGATAGCATGATAAAGAAATATAAATAATAATACACACTTTGAGACGTAATATTTTTGTGAATCTGATTGAAAAGGAAGAAAGTAGCGTAAAAAGGGTTTAACGTGATTTGCACACTGCATATATTTAATTTAAAATATATGCGTAAGCTTAATTTAGAAAATATCTAAGTGTCAAAATTATTAAATAATTATATTTCAAATACAAAAAATGTCTATTAGGTCGTTGAAAGCATGATAAAGAAATATAAATAATAATACATATTTTGGACGTAATATTTTTTGTGAATCTGATTGAAAAAGGAAGAAAGTAGCGTAAAAAGGGTTTAACGTGATTTGCACACTGCATATATTTAATTTAAAATATATGCGTAAGCTTAATTTAGAAAATATCTAAGTGTCAAAATTATTAAATAATTATATTTTAAATATAAAAAATGTCTATTAGGTCGTTGATAGCATGATAAAGAAATATAAATAATAATACACACTTTGAGACGTAATATTTTTTGTGAATCTGATTGAAAAAGGAAGAAAGTAGCGTAAAAAGGGTTTAACGTGATTTGCACACTGCATATATTTAATTTAAAATATATGCGTAAGCTTAATTTAGAAAATATCTAAGTGTCAAAATTTTAAATAATTATATTTCAAATACAAAAAATGTCTATTAGGTCGTTGAAAGCATGATAAAGAAATATAAATAATAATACATATTTTGGACGTAATATTTTTGTGAATCTGATTGAAAAGGAAGAAATAGCGTAAAAGGGTTTAACGTGATTTGCACACTGCATATATTTAATTTAAAATATATGCGTAAGCTTAATTTAGAAAATATCTAAGTGTCAAAATTATTAAATAATTATATTTTAAATATAAAAAATGTCTATTAGGTCGTTGATAGCATGATAAAGAAATATAAATAATAATACATACTTTGAGACGTAATATTTTTTGTGAATCTGATTGAAAAAGGAAGAAAGTAGCGTAAAAAGGGTTTAACGTGATTTGCACACTGCATGGATCACTGACTGCGTTTCGCGAGTAGCCGCACCGGAATGCCGTATTTTTTTGCCGTGGTGCAAATACCCCTTCCTGGCTACCTTTCCATCGATTCCTTGCAACTACTTGCACGTACATGCACGAACGCATACAACATTGCATATCGAACTTCCGCCCCTTCTCCGTTGGGTACTCGAGAGTGAGAGGCGATACGATTTGCTTTTCCCGTTATCGCCTTGCAACCGCCACCTTTGATAGAGTGGATCGATTAAATTTTCTCGCACAATCTTATTGCCTAGATTAGTTGCAAAACTATGAAAGGACCATTGATTCCGAGAGGCAAACTTATTGTTAGATTCTGAGACATGCTCGTGCGAATGTGTAAAATAAATAAGGCAACATAAAGGATGAAGTGAGATAAAGTAAAATAAAAATAACGTAAGACAGGAAAAAAAAAACATTAGCAAACATTGATGGAAAATTTGTCAAAATAAATTACGAAAGATATATAGAGTTAATTTTTGGTTTATTTCGTTGCGTCAAAATAAATGGAAGACAAGATTGAAATGACATATTGTCATCGAAAATGTTAAAATATTATACAAACCATTTATCTTTCA
The DNA here is from genome assembly GCF_021464435.1 of Cataglyphis hispanica. Classification (NCBI taxonomy): domain Eukaryota; kingdom Metazoa; phylum Arthropoda; class Insecta; order Hymenoptera; family Formicidae; genus Cataglyphis; species Cataglyphis hispanica. The sequence goes on along the minus strand of NC_065979.1, from coordinate 2,268,256 downwards.
TCTCATTCCACAGACATCTGGACAGTGTATAAATAGCACTATGCCAAAATTATCTCTCTGCGCCTTAAATCACTAGTTATAATTTTAGGAACAACGGGGGGGATTGTGTCACTCGGTCATTAACTAACATTTCGATTTCCATGGTTGCGGTCGTTTCCTGGAATTATTAATAAACGTATCTCGTGTGTCTCACGTGTGCTTTTTTCTCTCGCGATAAATTTGGCGTCATAAAATTGTTACAAAATTTTATTCTTACACTTAAATGTATCTTAGACTTTTCAAAAGCCCATTTTATACTACGCACAATATCATGCGAAATGTGACTCACATTTCTTAAAATTCTCTCCGAGTAAATTTTTTTTTTTTTATCCAGCTATCCGAGTGCATTTCTTCATCTCAATGAAAGTTCTTTTATTGGCGACAGAGACAGAAAGTAAAGAAAGTCGAATTTTTTACAAACGCACTCGATTTTGAATCGCCAACGAGAGAAAGAAAAGGATCAATAAAGTTTAATATCAGACATTTAAGCACACGTAAATGCTCGCTTTTGACTCAATCTTTTTTTTATATCCGTTTCAAAGTTCTAAGACGCGTGTCAGTCGCAATTTCTTATAACTGAAAAAAAAAAATTGTGAAACGTAAATTGAAGATGCTGCCTTAATAATTCCAAGTGGATCAATTTTCTTGTCATTTTCTGCAACGGCGAAGATCTTTACTTGAGTCGAAATATTAATTTGAATTAGGTAGACCTTCGCGATCGTTAATACTTTTATTTTACGAGTCGTTAAAGCTAACGAGGATATTAAGCAAATTTTTTTGTCGAGAGCGATGCTCCATAAATATTTGGTATGCCGCATTTCATCCGCATTGCGGATGAGGAAGCCCGCTGGGATCGCGAAAAATTCCGGTGACGATGAGTATGCTTTACGGATACGATCGTAGCCGTGTCAAATTCCGTCGACTGCCAAGAAGACGAAGCTATCGCGAGAAATGTCCCGGGAAAGTCCCGGTTGCTAGATCGGCGTGAGCAAAATTTATACGAAGTGATTTTCCTAGCCGCGCAAATCAGTCGGGAAAATCGCGAAGCCCGTTGGCTCAGCCGTCTTAAGGATGTGTCATATGTCAAAACATTGACAGAAGCATGAAAATTTTTGTAGATTATTTTACTATTCTTTTCTCAGTATCTATGCAAGACTTGAGCACAATTCTCTTCATGGTTTGGAAATTATTTAGAAGTTTAAAGCTTGTATCGATTCTTAAAATCGCGTATTGTATCATTTTTTGAGAAAGACCAAAAAAGAACCTTGCTAGCAAAATAAAAATTTTAACATGTATTAACAAAACTATATTAAACATTTGTGTAAAATTTGATTTAAATCCTGTTACTAGTTTTTCAAAGTTATTTACTAAAAATTATAGCAAAATGCTTATAATATTCAAAAATCTTCATGTAAACTATTCATTTTTTTCACTTGACTTCAGGGATATTCACAATCAAAAGTTTTTGTTTTAAATTAGGAAAAATATTAATTATAATTATTTTTTTTTGTGAAGACATTAAAAAGCTTACTATATTTGATACTTTAATTTTTTTCTAAATTTATTTATTTTATTTTCTAAATTTATTTATTTTATTTTTCAAACAGTACAAACGTAAAAAATGGTTTTTTTCTTATTTAAGTTTTGAAAATTTTTAGCTACTATTGTATAGCCAAAATATCTTTAATACATCATTGTTATGCAACGTATGCGTATATAAACGTGTGTTTAAGTATGCATAAATAAACGCATATGATATTGCTTTAAAGCAGTTTAATTTTGAAAAAAATTATTAATTACTATTAATTATTCGAATATTATTTACGCAAATTCATATAAACTCTTTTATGAGCATTGTATTAATATTTTCTTAAACATCATATATAGTTTAAACATAAATTAATTTAAATATATAACACAGATATATAACAGAAACTTCTAGAAGAATTTTTCCTCGATTTTTCCTCCTGATTTGTCCTCGACGTAAATAATTCAATGCGTAACAAATGCAAAATAAACATATTTTGCAAAATGCAACTTTGCATTCTGCTTACGCATTTACAAATGAGGGCGTTAAATGATTAAATAAATATTAACACTGACATTGTTTAGCAAACTAAACTATATACGTCTCCAGCGACCATGAATTTCCTTCTTAAAGGAAAAAACAAAGAAAATTGTTGCAAAAATATCAGTAACATGAATAATAGACAAACAATTCTATTTTGCACGAGAAAATATATATATATATATATATATATATATATATATATATAATATATCTGTGTTATATATTTTTTAATAATTTAATATCACGTTTTATTTTCTAATGAATCTAATCTTAAAAATTATTCGAATAAGATGTAATGTGTACTATGTTTTTTTTAAAATATTAATATACTTATTACGTGAAATATAAATATAATACATATCGAGGAAATTGATATTTAGCACAGATTTTCCTTTCAAAAAGAAATTAAATTATTCTTATTATTTACAATTACAATCTTGACTTTATTTTCTCGTGCAAAATAGAATTGTTTGTCTATTATTCATGTTACTGATATTTTTGCAACAATTTTCTTTGTTTTTTCCTTTAAGAAGGAAATTCATGGTCGCTGCAGACGTATATAGTTTAGTTTGCTAAACAATGTCAGTGTTAATATTTATTTAATCATTTAACGCCCTCATTTGTAAATGCGTAAGCAGAATGCAAAGTTGCATTTTGCAAAATATGTTTATTTTGCATTTGTTACGCATTGAATTATTTACGTCGAGGACAAATCAGGAGGAAAAATCGAGGATAAATTCTTCTAGAAGTTTCTCAATCACGGAAACCTGATGCATATTGTAATAATTAAAAAAGATGCGACAAACATTGATAACATCAATGTTTATCGCATCCAAAATTTTCTTATTTACATAACGCACGTAATCACGCGATCTAAGTTTTTTTTTAGATTTATTAAAGCTTTAAATAAGTCTTATAACAAGATTTTGTTATGCTACGCTATAACTTTTATAAGTTAGTTTACAAATTTATTACACATTAATTATGTCAATATTAATATAGCAAAATTAAATTAAAAATATCTTTATCTTTTATTCATGTTATTGATATTTTCGCATTAAATTTTCATCTAGCGACGATTTCCTTTCTGATTTTTCCTTTGAAGTTTACGCTTACTGTAAACGTGTATGCGTGTTTAATTTATTTAAACAATATTTGACATTTATTCGCATTTGATATTTATTTAATCATTTAATATTTATTCATTTGATATTTATTCAATCATTTATTCAATCATTTAACTTTTTTATTTAAATGCAAGGACAGAGTGCGTAATTACACATTACTATGCAAAAATATGTGTAGTTCTGCATTATTTAAGCATTGAATTATTTACATCGAGGAAAAATCGATTGTTCTAAGTCTATAGAAGTTTTTCAATCAGAGAAACGTGATATCTTTTGTAATGATTAAAAAAAATACGACAAACATTGATAACAATTGAGTCAAAATTTTGTCATTTGCGTAACGAACGTAATTACACAATCTAAATTTATTAGATTTATTAAAGCTTTAAATAAGTTTTATAATAAGATTTATACTTGATATTGATATTTATTGAACCATTTAATGATTTTATCTATAAATGCGTAAGCAAATATGCATAATTGTATTTTATTATTGCAAAATATATGTAGTTTTGCATTAGTTAACCATGGAATTATTTATGTCGAGGAAAAATCGATTGTTCTAAGTCTGTAGAAATTTCTAAATTAGAGAAACGTGACACATATTATATAACGATTTTAAAAAATATGATAAATATTGATATAACATTTGAATCAAAATTATGTTATTTCTGTAACGCACATATAACCAACTTAAATTTGTTAGATTTATTAAAGCTCTAAATAATTCTTATAATAAGATTTTATTATACTTACATACACACGCACACTATGTTTTGTAAGTTAATTTATATGCTTATTAATATAAACTGTGTCAATACTAGTAGCATAATTAAGTTTAATGTACTTTTATATAATGAACTGTTTGTGAGAAAATTCGTCTATACGTTTAAGGATGTATGTGACATATATCGAAATACTAACAAAAGCATTAAAATTTCATAGATTGTTCTACTATTTCTTCTGAATATTTGTGCAAAAACTAAGCATAATTCTTTTAATGGTTTGGAAGTTATTTAAATTTAAAGTTACTATTGATTCTTATGGAAAATCGCCTATTGTAGCACTTATTGGCAAATTTGACAAAGAAAAAATATTACCAATAAAATAAAAATTTTCACATATATTAAGGAAATTCTAATAAATATTTGTGCAAAACTTGATTTAGACCCACTAATTCGTTTAAAAGTTATTTACTAAAAATTGTAGAAAAATATTATCTGTCTCTTTTTCTCTTTCTGCAAATTACTCGTTTTTCATTGTTTCTTGCAGTTGATTTCGGAGAGTATTCACGATCAAAAGTTTTTGCCATAAATTAGGAAAAATATTAATTATTTTCTTTTACGAAGACGTCAAAATCCATATTATCTTGTGATACTTTAATTTTCTTCATAACCCGAATTTATTTTTTTAATTTTTCAAACAGTATAAACGTAAGAAACATGTTTTCTTTTTAATTTTGACAATTTTTTGCTACTATTGTACATCCAGAACATCCTTAACAGTCGCAAGACTTGAATTATGTTCGAGTAAATTATGCAAATTCTTTGCGAAATTAAACTGTACATTTTTTAGATAGGGGGCATAATAAAATAACATGATAATTACAGTTCTATTGCATTGTATATTGATTGTTCTTATTAAATTGTTATCTTCTTTTAATCAAAATTTTTTTAATGAACTTTTATATATATATATATATATATATATATATATATATATATATATATTTGAAATATTATTTATCTGTTATTAAAATAATAAATGTTTTAGTTTATTACTTATATTTATTATTTCAGGTCGATCATTTATTTAAATAAATAATCAAATGAGTTGAAAACACTTGAACGAAATATTAAAGAGACGAATTTTGTAAATAGGATATAATAAATTATTTCATGCTAAAAATACAGAGAGAAAATGGACTTTATATAATAGAATTGTGTAAACTCAGTTGTAGAATAAATTTACTCACAACGTACAATATATCTTCATTATTATTGCTGACATTGCTAATACTATCATTAGAATTCATGGAAAGGAAATGTAAATCAAAACAAGTGATTTGTAAAATATTCGCGAGGTACAAAGAAAAAAAATTCAAATGCTTAATATCAGCTCTTATTGCTACATACAATCAACGAAGCGTAAATAAAGTGTACGTAGAAAATGACATCCGAGATGGACAAAGGCGTCGTGCGCGACGAGCGTAAAATTCGTCTGACTTGAGTCGGTCCGTCGCTACTTCCTATAGTCACTTACTGGAGTCCACCTATATATACAGGGTGGCCCTGAACGTTCCAGCCAGACTTTGAGATCTTATAGGAAATTTAATTTTGAACAAAAAATTTCCTATAAACATGGGTCGAGAAATGCTTTCTGAAGAAGTTATCGCTCAAAAACCTCTGATAACGGAAGAACAAAAGGTGAAAAGAAAATGAAACGTAATAAATTTCTTGAAAAAACGATAAAAATAAAAAATAAAAATCTTTCTTTTATGAAAATAAAATAAAATAAATTTTTTTAAACTAAAATAGTACGTAATAGTAGAAAATGAATAAAGACGTGAAAAAACTAACTGTTCTCAAAATGCCCCCCCCCCTCCCTCCTCCTCCTAGCTCCAATACACTTTCGGCATCGAGTAATGACCGATCTAATCTCTTTATGGATTTTCTCCTATTTGAAACTGATTATATCAAAATATATGGAACGTACAACAATCATTTTGATCGCGTTTGAAAGATAATTTAATTTTCTACAATTTTTGTTTCGGTACTTTTTGTTTAAAGACGCACATTTTTCATGATATTTGGAAAAATGTGTAAAATAATCACGATTTCAGAAGTTTTTGAGCGATAACTTCTTCAGAAAGCATTTTTCAATCCATGTTTATAGGAAATTTTTTGTTCAGAATTAAATTTCCTATAAGATCTCAAAGTCTGGCTGCAACGTTCGGGGCCACCCTGTATATATATATATATATATATATATATGTATATATATATATAATATATAATACGTCTGCCTCGCGATACGTAGTCCCGCGCATGTGTACGCATTCCCCCGTACGACTCTCTCGTACATGCGTCGGCGGAAGGGAGGGGGGGGGGGGTTTCTCGTAGTAATGTGCACGTGCACCGGCCATGTTATTTTTATGAATGGCTCACCGGCTACGTAATCCCCACGCGTGCAACGACGGCGTGCATCCGCGTCACCTACAATGCCGGCCGGCGTTCGATAGAAAACTGAATGAATTGAATCGCGCGATTTTAACCACATTCATTAATTTCGATGTTATCATTGACGAAAATATTATTTTATAACTAATAAAATTTTGGAAAAAAAAAATTTTGAATTTTTATTTTGTCATTTAAAAGATTTTAAAAGATTTTTGTTTTTTTTTTTAGCATTTTAATCTATAATATGCAGTTCAACTTAAATATGAATATTAAAATTTAACTTTATAGGAATAAAAATATGCATATTCTTAATCGAATATTATTTTTGTGACATTTATAAAATTACATGTAGGATAAATAAATAATTAAAATATTAAACAATTTTTTTCGGCGAAAATATAAGAGTTAATAAAAAAATATAACTTAGGAAATAAAGAGTTTAGGAAAAAGAAATCATCAATAAAAAAACTTGTTATAATTTTTTAATTAATCCAAATTATGATGTATTAATTTATTTGACAAAAATATTAGACCGCAATGAACTCTATAGTATAGTTTAATACACGAATATCTTTTTTCAATGAAATGCTGTTCCGAGAAGAGATACGTGATCGATTTTTTGCGGTTATTGAATGACATGACCAGCTCAGTTGACTACGATGTTTGTTGTTCTAGATCGAGATTATACGGAGCCGCGCGATAAAACACATTTACATTATACCACGTTATGTAATGGAATAGTTCATGTGAAACGCTTCCGGAATTCGGTTTTCAAGGCAGAAATATCGCGTGATAAGTGAAAGATATTGATGACTTAGAAAATTCTATTTTCTATTTTAAGAAATTTTCTAACGATTTGAACTTCGTTCTCAAGTCATGTTACAAACTTTATCACTGCGACTTTTGCGCAAATTAAGCATATAGACTCATTTTGATCAACAAGATGACTTTTGGCGACTAATCAGCAGTTTTTCATATCTCTTATCAGAAATTTTGCTGTATGATCATTTCGAAGAAGAACTGTCATTGATGGCGTATTCGTAAAATAAAGCTCTACATGAAATTAAATATAAATGTCATTTCAGACAATGCGATATATCGCAAGGTAAAGCAAGTTAAAAATTGTGCAAATTATAGAAACGTGCACATTTCTTCCTCGTAATTTTATTTCTTTTCCTACATAATATCAGTAATCGTAATTATAAATACGTCCAAATTTAATACCAATCATCCTTTAATGATACTTTATTCAGAAATATTTAGCCCGACATCTCGAAATTTGAGGAAGTTAGAGTAAGCTTTTTTGGAAAAATTCAAAATTTTATAAAAAAATAAACCCTTTTACCAATTCTCATCAAATTCAATACCAATCATTCTTTAACGATATTTTATTCATATAAAAATATTTAGCCCAATATCTCAAAATTTGCGGAAGTTGGAACATCCCTTTTTTGAAAAATTCAAAATTATATAAAAAATGAACCCTTTTATCGATCCTAGCTAAATACAATAACCAACCAATCTTTAATCATACTCTACTCATATAAAAAAATTTAGCCCGTTATATCGAAATTTACGGAAGTTAAGACCACGCCCTTTTTGTACACATACATACACACATACGGGCATTTTGTAAAAAGTATGTTTTTTTCAACGTTTTAGCTGAAAACATTATTAATATCAGATTAAAACATTCTGGCATCGAAATTTGAAGAAAAAAAATTTTTTTTTCCCAAAAACAAAGCTTCCTCTATATTACCCTATAAGGAAGCAAAAGCATGAGAAACTCACAGATCGATCAAGGCAAGTTATAGAACCTACCTGTGTGTAAAATTACACCTTCTCTCTCTCTCTCTCTCTCTCTCTCTCTCTCTCTCTCTCTCTCGCAAGTAGACTGCCATTTACGCCTTCATCTGTATCCCCCCAAATTTTGCCAAACGCATTTGTATGGCAATGTCATTTTGCGTGTCCAGGGGGAAGAGGGGACACGTTTCCTGTTATCTACACCACGGATACTACGCGCCGCGATGGGAAAAGGGTCATCGAATGGCCCTGAGTTCGGGGTCATCCGTCTCGGAGGATGTCCCGACGTTAATTAAAATGTGCCGCGCATCTGGCCGTTTCTCTCTCCTTCGCATTAACTCCCTCTCCTTTGCCTCCCCCCACCCCCACCCCCGCCCCTCATCAACCGCTTCATTCTTCTTGCGCCTCTGCAGCTCTTTACGGGGTGTATGCGTGCAATCGCACGCAAGTGGGAATCGCTTGCGATTCTTTAAAGAGCTCGGGGAGTGTCACTTGGACGGCAGCTGCTGGCTCGTCTAAGCGACAGGTCGCGATATGCGGCCCGAGGATGTGTTGTCACTTCCTGCCACCCAATCGACCGGCCGATTACCGAGCGGCCGCCGCTACGCCCTTCGGAACAGGAATACGTGGTTGTGCCTTCGACGATAACCGATAGTCGCGTTTCTCGCAAAAACGAGGAGCAAAAGAGAAACAACCGGTTTTGATTCTAACAATTAAATATGTATTACAGTTTTTCCGAGATATTTAAAATGTATTCGAGACGCACGATAAAAATAGGGAGGTGCGCGTTATTTAAATATTATTATATTATTATTCTCCCTCTTTATTTTAGCGACTCGATGAACAAAGAAAAGAGTTGTCATCGATTAGCTAATTTTTCGAGCTGCGATGAATAGTTATATCAGTGTATTTATTGTTGTGTATATAAATAGGGTTCATTATTTTCAAACACGGAAATAATACATCCGCTCGTACGAGTCGATTTAGTGCCGTCCAATACCCTTTATTGCCGATAATAAAGCACGAATAAAGTCAGAGATCGTACTGCCGGTTTAATAGCAAAGAAAGGCGAAGGTCACTCGGTATAACATTATCTTTTGTATTTTATGCGAGTAATTTATTTTCCTCCACGATCATTATCTGTCACACTCTCTTCCTAGACGATAATTTTATTGAAAGACTCAAGAGACAATCACGTGCGATATACAGGGTGTCCGATAATTCGCGGACTTCCTTTTAAGGGAAGGTAGAGGGTGTTATTCTGAATAGAAAAGTCCTGTACCATTTTGTGATTTTCTCAATATTTAAGAAAATATTAATTTTAAAAGATCAGCCAACGAAGTGCCGCGAAAAGCTCGTGGCGCGAAAATGCCTCCCACTGTCAATTGATACTCGGTCCGTGGCGAAGCAATGGGAGGAGCAGTTTGCGAGCATGCTTCGGCAACCAAAAGAAATACACACATAACGCGCTCCGTTTTATGTATGTGATCTTTTCATTATGTGTGTATTTTTTTCAGTTGCCATAACGAAGCATGCTCGCAAACTGCTCCTCCCATTGCTTCGCCGCGGACCGAGTATCAATTGACAGTGGGAGGTATTTTCGCGCCACGAGCTTTTCGCAGCACTTCGTTGGCTGATCTTTTAAAATTAATATTTTCTTAAATATTGAGAAAATCACAAAATGGTACAGGACTTTCTATTCAGAATAACACCCTCTACCTTCCTTAAAAGGAAGTCCGCGAATTATCGGACACCCTGTATATTATAGAAGAAAAATTATTATATATAATATATTAATTTTATCACAAAAAATCAAATTTCTTTCGGTCATGCGTAGTGTATGACGTATGTGTATGTGTAATTGAAAGAAAAAGTAAAAGCAGGCGTTATGTTATTATTAATAAATATATAGTAATATTTATTATGATATTCATGGCTTTTAAAATTTCCGGCATAAACACGCCGATAAATTTTCCCTTTTCCTCGGCTTCCTCTCGACTTGTCGACAATAAAATTAAAAAAAATAGTAGAAATGACAATCGGAACGGCCAACCTTCGACTGCTCTTCTCAGCGGGAGTATCCGTAAGAATTTATTTCTCGCATCCGCGCGCTATTTCGCAGAGACTCTAGTCATATTTTCTGGCCTTTGTGGCATTTACATTGGGAAACGTGTTGAGTTACAGTATGATCGACCCACACCAATACTGTCATTTACAGTTTAATAAAATCGAAGGATTTAGCTGTTCTTAAAGAATAAAATTGAGTGAAAAAATAAAATAAAATAAAATTGAGTTAAAATATAAAATAAAACTACAAATAAAATAAAGTGTTAAAAGTTACATGAGATAGTTAGTAGGTTATAAAAATAATATTCTTTTTAGAAAAGTCAAAATGATGATTATTATATGTATAGAAATAGAGCTATACGATATGAAAAATAACATATAATTAAAAATATATTATCTATCTCTAAAAAAAAATATATATTACACAATAATTGTGAAAATAGAAGAATAAATATAATATAATAATTGTGAAAATAGAAGGATAAGAAGTCACGAAAATAAAATACTCTCACTGGAACGAGCAGCAAATGTACCGAGACTTCAGAATCGCTCCTTCAATTTGCCAACTGGATTTCTTTCATTCTTATTTCAGACGAGATCCAAGGCACGAAATATGTCTGAAGGAGATTCTTATCGCTTTCTTATCGAGTCGAGTTTCCTCAAATTGCTCTTCAAAGAAAACTCGCAGAATGCTCCTTTTGCTTTTTGGACCGTGCGGATTGAGCTTGCTTCTCTTATCGCGGCTTCGCAAAAATCATCCCGGAAACCACTCCGTGCCTCCAATCTATACCTCAGAATCCGGGAAGCTGTGGATAGAGAAACCAATTAAGTCCTTCAGTCGCGAAATCGAAGTCTTCCGTGGAAAAACTGAATCTTTTTTTTTTTTTTTTCCCATACTAAGACGTTTTTTGATTTATTGCATTATTTATTACGTTTCTAATCACTTATATATTTTGTGTAATTTACTGTGACGGTTATAGCAATCATATATTTTTCTCTTCTTTTGAATAAATATATAATTGCTATATTATTAATAAATGTTACATCTGAAAGAGTTCAAACTTGATTATAAAAGATAAATTATAATTAAGGTAAAATTAAGAAAATATGCGTATCATATTGTATGTAGTTGAAGCACTAAAGAATTTTTTTAGACACCGAACATCATGATGTTGATTTCGAGCAATCATGAATTTCTTCAAGAATTGACCAAAATCTTAAAAAATTCTAAAAATTTTCAGAACAAAGCTCTTATGATTATTTTACAATATTTTAATTGTAAAAACTATATACTATAAGGAAACAAGATAAATACTATGAGACAATAAAATGATAATATGGGTTGTTGAGGACGGATTTTTTTTCTTTCTTTTTTTTTTTTTTTAATACGAGATTTAATCTAAGATTTGCGATGATTGCCGCAGCGACGATATCTCAAGTTTTCGACATGCGAAGCGTCTTTTAAAATTAGACGAACCTCCCACGATGTTGGTACCACGGTGGGCGCTATTAATAAAGCAATTATATGGGCTACGACCGTTATCGTGGTTATTCAGTTACGAGTCCGTTTGCTTGCAAAATTTGTACGTGCTGTCAAAATTTAATCGACATTAATCAATATCATATTATTACACGTTAACAACTCGCGTATCAAAATGTTCTCTTTTATTTTTCAATGGAAAATAACTATTTGCATTATATCTTCTCCCTCTTTCTTTTTCTTTTTTTTTTAATAAATAAATAAATATATATATATATAAATATATAGAATGATAATTTAAAGAAATATTTTATAGAACCCTTTTTTCTCTATATATTTGAAATACTTCTTTGCCGAAATATGTTTTTATTTCATGAAAATTATATTTCTGTCTTGGAAAGCCAATAAATAATAGTCAAGTCATCCCCATCGGTTCAATATCAGCGAATAAGTCTCAAAATTATTTCTCCCTCGGGACCGAGGGATGCATGTCACGTGGGGTCAGAGATCGCTCATCTCGCGGGGAAAGAGGGAGATGAACTTTCCCGCGATTCGCGAATGCCGCGCGACGTCAGCTTTTTCTTGTCGCCGATCTTCTCATTCCCCGCCTCGCTTTTTATCGGCCGCGTCTCGCATGCGGATCTGACTACGCGGTGGTTTTAGATACCACGGCACGCACGGCATTTCCGGCAACTCGACCCAGCAACGGCGCGCCGCAACCATCGAATGCAGTCGTGGCCGTAGCAGCGATGCGAAGGAGAAGGAGAGAGAAGGGGAGAGACAGAGAGATCTGGAAGCTGTTGCACTTTTTTTTCATTCGTCTCGAATTCGCCGTAAGGATGAGCGAACCGGATGATGACGCGCATCGCGACGAGGTTACGACCGTTCGTACAGTCGGGTGCATTAATGATGATGCGTTCGATGCTCTCGTATTCGACGGCGAAATTTTTCTGTAATATTTAGGAGACGTATCCTTTTTTCATTTTACACAATCCATCGTATGATTCAGCCAGTGCGTGTAAAAAAAATGGAATTGAAATGATGAGTCGTTTGTCGTAAAGTATCCCTTATGAATATAACGAACGCATCATTGATGCATCCGATTGTACGCACTCGCGTCCATGGAGTCAGCGGAAAAGGGAAGGATTATCGCCCAATGACAGGGGTACTTCTTTCCAGACGTTCGTTAAGAGCTAAAAAGCCATTTCTTGTTCTCAGCACCGGCTATATATTTCCAGTGCGACGGCCGAATCCCCGGAAGCGGACGGAATTAAAACGGTGATCTCCTAATCCGTGGGTTACACATGATAGAATTATGTTTGTGAAACGTGAAACGGAAGTTTCCTCAATTAATTGAATATGCAGTTTTGTTTTCGTATGTTGAGGAACAGTTAGTTTTGGTTGTACAATGAATTCAGGTTTACAAAGTTTTCTATTTCTCTTTAGCCATTACTATTTTTCTTATTTTTATATTTCAATAGCAGAGAAAGTTTTTATTATTTTTATAATAAATAGTCTTGATTAAATTATTTTATTATAAAAATAAGGAAGAAAATTTATTCATTTATTTATTTATTTAAAATTTATTTATTTATTAAAATATATTAGTTTAGATGAAACTGCATAAAAGATAATACATTACTGATTTTAACTTAAATATGGAAAGATTTTTCTGAGTAATTCCTCCATAAGAAAGAAGTGAGGGACAGTTTAGGAGATATAACAAATTAAAGTTTCACAGTTTCAATTTTTCTTAGGTTAGGTTATACCGGATCATCAAAAAAAGTGAAGTTTGTGTACATTTGTTGTAGAATAGACATGGAAATGTTTTTGTTTACAATTATGAGATAGGTACACGGTCATGGATATTTTATAATAATCGGTTTCACTTATTTTTCGCAGTTTGTTAACAGTTTTTAATAACATGCGATTACACGAATTTCTGAATCTTGTGTTGACAAATATTATTTATTGAATGCATGGGCGAAGCCCTTCCACCTTCAACTCGAAAAAATTCTAACCTAACCTATCCACACCTATCCTAACCCAACTTTACTTTTAAAATTGAAAATAGGTTTGGATTAGGTTAGAATTTTTTTGGAATGCAAGGGGAGGAGGTCTGCCTCGTTCACACGTAAATGTCGTAAATAGCTTTTTTTCAAATAAAAAATAGCAGATTATTATAACATACACGAATTTTAATGTCAAATTTCAATTTATTATATCTTCTGAATTAATGTCACTTTTTTCTTGCGAGGAATTATTCAGAAGAAGCTCTCCCACAACATATTTAAGAAATAATAAAGTCCGTGATGTGTTCTCTTTTACGCAGTTCTACCTTAACTTAATATAAAAAAAAAGATACAAAAATTAAAAAATAAAAATCAATCATTAAATTATATATAATTAAAAAACAATTTTTTTTAAATTTATAACTAAATGTGATGCACAAAAGTAGTCACGAATTTATATTACATAGAATGACGTATATCGAGTAATTATTCAATCGTGCATATTATTATCTTCCATTTGAAACTCATAAATGCATGAGATAAAAGGACTGACTCATAGTTCGAAGAAATGCATTGAAAATGCGGATGAATAATATACTGCGACTTGATTATGCGTACTGAAAATTCCGTTCTTTTATCTCTTAAATCCATAGTAAAAAGAAAAAAGGATGAGACAGCTGCGACTTACGGATCTTAAGATCGGTATCGTTGAATACAGGATCGTTGTGTTGAAAGCGTCCGACCAATAAAAGCGCTTCAATTACCAGGTGAAAGACGGCCGCTAACTACGTTCCTCCCGCCGTCCATGATGCGGTAGAACGTAGTAAAATTAAATAGCTTTTGCAACATAATAAAGTATGAGAGATTTCATCCCGTTGGATACTAAGGGCGAATGAAGTCGCTAATGTCACGTCATTAACTCATATATCACATCGGAAATTTATGTGCGCGTTATGAGAAGAAAATGACAGACAGAATTAACAAGCTAATTAGTAAAATAATTTGAGATTCGTATAGAAAATTTATTTTGTTAGCATTAGATTCGCTTATATTGTACGCGATATTTTTTGAGCGGAGCAATTTCTGCGTTCTTCTTAGAATTGTTCGACGGTGGGGACTAGAATCCTTTCGTGTTTGTGCCCTTGCTTGTTTAATGCCTTGGGTCATACATACACGCACGCACATATGGCGGTTTCTTTGCTTCTCTTTCTTTTTCTATCGTGCCGCCCCTTCGATCAAGAAATTATGCCCGGCGGTCCTGCATGGAGTTCGCGGTCGGAATAAAAAGAATGCGAGCAAACCCCGCCGAAAAATCAGAGATGAGTAAGAATATTATTCCATTTGTTTAGTT
This sequence comes from Cataglyphis hispanica, assembly GCF_021464435.1. Taxonomy (NCBI): domain Eukaryota; kingdom Metazoa; phylum Arthropoda; class Insecta; order Hymenoptera; family Formicidae; genus Cataglyphis; species Cataglyphis hispanica. Next base: position 2,253,127 of record NC_065979.1, on the reverse strand, counting down.
TCAGTATTATTTTCGTGATTGTATGGATATTATTTCGCGAATAATGTCCTAGCTTCAAATTGTGAATGTAACATTTAATTAAAACCGTATGAAAATAAAGGTGAATAGGAGAGTTCTCTTTGATGCAAAGATAACGTGAGAAAGAAGAAATAAGAGATGAAAGAAAATTATTTCCTCTTCTGACAATTTTATTTAATACATTCCCTATATTGATAATCGGGGGCATGCGCGAATGAATTGATTACGTATCTATTTTTATTATTTAGGATTTGGTAAAATAATATACCTCGAGTTTCTCACCATTTAAATGCACTCTTCTCTCGATATTATTACTACGACTTATTATTACCGGCCTACTTTGATCTCATTAACTGAGATATTTATTGCCTGGCTGAAAATTTACACGCTTGCCTTTTATGTCTTCTTGCTTAAAAATTAATTTTCTCGATAATAAAAGCCGTTTGAGGCTGTGCTATATTCACATTGCGAATTATCCATTTTATTATCGAGTCTTTTATTACGAGTAGTTTTATAAAAAGTAAATTTATGGATGATATATATACAAAATGGAATTATTGCCTTTAATATTACATATAATTGATATAATTTTTTAAACATGTTCCGACTGCATTTTATTTTACTATACATAAAAAACAGATGTGCTCTTATTTTTCTTATTGCGTATATATATATATATATATATATATATATATATATATATATATATCTTTTTAAAATTGTCGCAACGAGATTTAAGGATGTATGTGACCTATATCGAAATATTTATTAACAAAAGCATTAAAATTTTATAGATTATTTTACTATTTCTTTTGAATATTTCTGCAAAAACTAAGCACAATTTTCTTAATGGTTTGGAAATTATTTAAATTTAAAGTTACTATTGATTCTTATGAAAAATCGCCTATTGTAACACTTATTGACAAACTTGACAAAGAAAAAATATTACCAATGAAATCAAAATTTTCACATATATTGAGGAAATTCTAATAAATATTTGTGCAAAACTTGATTTAAATCCACTAATTCGTTTAAGAGTTATTTACTAAAAATTGTAGAAAAATATTATCTGTCTCTTTCTCTCTTTCTGCAAATACTCGTTTTTCATTGTTTCTTGCAGTTGATTTCAAAGGATATTCACGATCAAAAGTTTTTGCCATAAATTAGGAAAAATATTAATTACAACTATTTTCTTTTACAAAGACGTCAAAATCCATATTATTTTGTGATACTTTAATTTTCTTCATAATCCGAATTTATTTTTTTAATTTTTCAAACAGTATAAACGTAAGAAACATGTTTTTTTTTTAATTTTGACAATTTTTTGCTACTATTCTACATTCAGAACATCCTTAAGGATGTTTCGTTCCTATTTTTGAAATATTAGGAATTTAATCAAAATTGTACAGAATGTTCTTACATATGTTCAAAAACTTATTAAGAAATCCTGAGTCGATTCACTGATGCGATCAAAAGTTATGAGGATTTTAAATTGTAGAAAAATATTATCTGTCTCTTTCTCTCTTTCTGCAAATACTCGTTTTTCATTGTTTCTTGCAGTTGATTTCGGGAATATTCGCGATCAAAAGTTTTTGCCATAAATTAGGAAAAATATTAATTACAACTATTTTCTTTTAAGAGGAAGACGTCAAAATCCATATTATTTTGTGATATTTTAATTTTCTTCATAATTCGGATTTATTTTTTTTGATTTTTTAAACAGTATAAATGTAAGAAATATATTTCTTTTTTTTTAATTTTGACACTTTTTTGCTATTATTGTATACGCAAAACATCCTTAAAATATGATAATGTGCAATATAATTTATTGTTTCTTGCATAAAAACTCATTATTGCATATTATTGGATAAAAATGTTTTTGCTAATTAAGCTTTTAACATAAATAAATAAATTATAAGCGTACAAATCTTCAACAATTTTTTTTCTCTTTTTTCTGTTACTGGCGGTGTCGCCTTTTATTTCGTTTCATCTCGCAGCGATTCTTTCTTGCAGGCCCAAAAAATGAAAGCAAACGACCAGATTCGCACGAAAGTGTGTAGCTGATGCCTTGGGCATGCTCTCTCGATTTTCCACGAAAATCATTTGTCTAAATTGCAGGATGAATCTTTCTCTCTTTTGCCTGTTTATAACTCATAACGTATTAAAAAAAAAGAGGATACATTTACGTGCCACGTTATACGCGATTCCGCTGATTCTAAGAAATATATTATTCGCTGAAAAAACTCAGGAGATCGCAGACACGACTGGTCAATGGCCTTATCGGAAACTTCCAAATTCTTTATGGCGAATACTTGACACTTACAAACAGCTAGCGTTAAAATGAAAGAAGTGCTGCTCTCTATTCTATTTTAGAACAAAATATATATCTTAATTCTCAGCTTATTTGCTTGTGAAATGTTAAAAGATATAAATGTCAAGAGTTTTTTTTATTCTCTTTCCGTCATATTTTCTTGCATGATACATAAATTACTTGATCATCATCACAGGAGGAGAGGGGAGGGCGGGGAGGAGCAAGGAAGGGCACGTACTTCTCTGGAAAATGAAAAAAAAAAATCATAATCATAATTCTATTATATATTAATATTAAAAGATGTATAAATATCAAAGTATATATTTCTTTCTTATGATTTCAAGGCATAAACTTTTAATTCAAGATCATTAATTAATAATTAATTAAATTCTTATAATAATAAAAATTTTTTTTACTTATTTAAAATTATTTTTATTGTAAATATAAATTAATTAATTTAAAAATAAATAATATATGAATAATAATGAATAATATATAATAATATATTAATTAATTAAATAATAAAGAAGATAAAATTATATATTATAAATAATTTAATTATTTAAATAAAATATGTAAATATAAAAAATAATTTATTTGTTTAGAATAAATATAAATTAAGTTAGATTTGATTAAATAAAATTTTATCTCAATCAATCCGATTGGGGAGAAGTTATGACATTTTATGTCATAACTTCCGCCCTTCCTCGCTTCCCCTGAAAAAAATCTTACGGACATCCTTACACTTGATGACATTAATAGAATGTAAAACATGAAATTACACCCAGATCAATGCGACTTGGGTCGCAAGAAACGCTAAGATTGTACGAAAAAACGCGAGTCGTGTGAATCAATAAATACACACGTATTATGTTGCAACTTTGAGATAAACACGAGGATGCTGTAATATATATGAGACGAGATGATCGATACTGTCTCAGAATTATGACAATGTAATAATCGTGCATATAGTTATCCTTCGCCTTGTCCGGGGCCTTGTCCGAAGCAAATTGATGTGGAGGATTAATGTCGAGTGTCGTCGTCCACCTCGAAATTGCATCAACGTCGCGGAATTCACGCCCGTCACGTGCGTCGTTTCATCGTTTTATCCGCGATCGTGTCTTATCCGTGTGATCTAATCGCGTATTCCCGCCCACACGACGACGACGACGATGACGGGACTCCGGGCAGCGCGTTTGTATGCACGTGGTTACCGAATCCGGCGGAGCGCCCGGGCCTTTGACTTTTTCACCTCCAGACGGGATCATTGATTTCGGCGAAGGCCGCGACGCAAAAACTCGCAACACAACGCCTAAGCTATTTGCGGAACGTCCGTACTCCTCCCTGTACTATCGAGCGTTTCTTTTGTTTGTATTCCTATTAGCTACCTCGTGCGCACTTTCGATTCATAAAACTCGCACTGATCAGATATAAGATCCCTTCCCTGAATATTTATGTATACATTAATTTAAATATAAGAAAGAAGATAAGGAACATAACTGTTTTGCAGATCTATATTTCTAAATTTATTATTACGTAATATATTAAAGATTTATTTTAAAAATGAAATCGTATTTTGCGTTCTTATGCTCTGAATTCTTCTTTCTTTGATACAGAATTATTTTATAAATTTTATCAAATTGTTTTTTTTAGGGAGAGACAAGGATTATTCTTTGGGTACATCTTCGATATAGGGGCGACTTTACGAAATTTTTGGAAAGTTACATATTTTATGTATTTTGAGGCGTAGAAAACGAATCGTGAAAAAAATTATTGCTTTTGTTCTATTTTTTACATATTCTTGATTATACATAGTAATTTCATGCGTGCAATATTGACGCTAAGTACATTGTCTGATTGGTATATAAGAAAATAACCTTTTTTGTTATGATGTTATTTACTGTGTATTTTTGCTGTGTATTGTTTATAAGAAATAAACGCGGGGGAGAGGTTTTACCCCCACATGAAAAAATTTTAACCTAATCTTAATCTAATTCCAGTTTTTAAATTAAACTTTGATTTGGGTTAGGTTAGAATTTTTCCATGATGGAGGTGCAGGAATCGGCGAAACTCCTCCTCCGCTCACATGTTTACTTTATTGTTTATAAGAAATAAATGCGTGAGCGGGAGAGAAGCAGGATTTCTCCTTTTACACTCCCCAAAAAAGTCTAACCTAATCCAAACCAAACTTTAATTAAAAAAATAGGTTCGGATTAGGTTAGAATTTTTTTGATGTGGGGCTACAGGAAGAGGGAAGGAGTCCCTATCCTGCACACGCGTTTATTTTTACTTATACAAAATAATATATAAAATAAACACATAAATATATTAACAAAAGAGGAATATTATTCCCACATCATTCTATTTTATCAATAAAAAAAAAACAGACAATCAAGAGCGACGATTTTTTTCAATGGATCCGATTTATACGCCCTAAAATACATAAAATATGTGAATTTCAAAAAATTTTGTGAGGTTGCTCTTATATCGAAGATTTATCATTTCTTGCTGTCATCAATTTTTCTGTTTTGTAATCGCGTTACTAATAGAGTTATAAATTATTAGAGCTATTCTGATGAGGTGTCAACGATTATAAATGCTCGACAATTGTATCTTTTACTTTATAGTTGACATGTAAGAAAGATGAACGTCGAATTCTCCACACAGATATAAGTGTTACCCGTCATGTCACATGCCAGATGTAAAATCTGTCATAGAGCCGCGAGCACGCACGCGGATACGCATGGAATGTAGTTAAACCGCATAGCGATCGCTATGTACCACGTGGTCATCAAATACTGATTTTGGATATCAGCTTGCGTCATCGACGGCTTGCGCGTTCGGGCATCGCATGAATGAAACGAGAAGGAGAGAGCGTGCACGTATACGTCCGCGCGCTCTCGTGCGTGTATGTGTGTGCGTGCGCGCTCACGTGCATGCGTGTAGGCCGAGTGTAGTGCGAAGCTCCAGCATTTAAATGGGATTAAAGCGAACGCACAGCCGAAACGGGTTGCGGAGGTCACGTTTTAACCGTGAACGACCGTGAGAAAGGATTCGGCGTTGCTCTTGAATTACACGCGGCGCGTCTCCGTTACGTTTTATAGTATATAACGAGCACTCTCGTGCAAATTTCTTACACAATCGAGGAGTCCTATTTGGTACGATGAGACTCTGACGAAAACGGATTAAAATCTGATACTGTTTGAGATTCGAAAGAAATTATTTTTTTCATTTATTATATAATTTTATTGATTAACACAGCTTGCTTCTTCATATAAAAAGTTTTATAAAAGCTTGATAATTTTTTACAATTTTTTAAAAGTCAAACTTTTCTTTCAAGGATATATTATGTCATATGACGAAACATTGAAAAAAGCATGAAAATTTTGTAGATTCTGTTCTATTATTTCTTCCGTGTATCTGTGCAAAACCTAAGCACAATTCGCTTAACGGTTTGGAAATTATTTAAGTTTAAAGTTAGTATTGATTTTTATGGAAAATCGCGTATTGTAGCATTTTGTTGACAAATTTGACAAGGAAAAAGTATTGCCAACAAAATAAAACTTTTCACATATGTTAAGAAAACTCTAAAAAATATTTATGCAAAACTTAACTTAGATCCATTTACTTGTTTAAAATTTATTTATTAAAAATTGTAGAAAAATATTCTCTCTCTTTCTCTCCCCCCCCCCCCGCCTCACTCTCTCTCTCTCTCTCTCTCCTTCTCTTTCTTTCTCTCTCCCCCCTCCTTTCTCTTTCTTTCTTTTCTTTCCCCTCTCTTTCTTTCCCTTTCTCTCTTTGTAAATTATTTGTTTTTTTTTTATTTTTTGCATTTGATTTTAGAAAATATTTACGATCAAAGTTTTTATAATAAATTAAATTTTATAATAATAAAAGAAAAATATTAATTACAAGACGTTGAAAATCATATTATTTTGATATTTTAATTTTTTTTTTATAATTTATTTATTTGATTTTTCAAACGATATAAACTTAATAAATATGTTCTTTTTTTTTTTTTTTTTAATTTTGACAATTTTTTGCTACTATTGTATAGCCAAAATATCCTTGTATTTTGCATAATTTATTCTACAGGCGTGAAAATGCCACGTAGCCTTAGAGAACGAGAAACGTTTTCTAATATTGGATTTGGGCACGATTACGCAAAAAGTGCGCGTGTATTTGCCACGCTTTATTTATCATCGACATTCTTCAAGCGAACCCTTTGTCGTCCAATATATACTTCCTAACGCTCGCACGTATCTAATTTTGGACGGTCGATTAAACCTCGAGCTGGAGGTTTGCGAAAATGATATCGCGATCTAGCTGCTTGCCAAGCGCTTATTTAATTACGAGTGTTTGCTAACGATAGCGAGTCTATTTCGACTTTTTACATTCCACAGGCCGTTGTAACGACATCACTATATGAGCAGGAGGTGCTTTATTTCGCTGCTCTCATTATCGCCACTTAATCGTATTCAGCCGAGCATTTATTATTATTTATCGGTACTTTATCAGTATTATTTTATCATTAGCGAGAATTAATAACAACTGAATCTAATTACTTTAAATTTTACGGTCTGCGGAATACCCGTTCGACCTCGACTCGGCCATTGACCAAGGTCTTCGAGCAATACGATAAAATACTAAACGAAGAGCTAAAATTGGAAGCAGCATTTTTATGACTAAATCTCTCACGCATGCCTAATACAATTGCTTGTTGCGTAATAAGGATCTCATACGCGACTCTCTGATTCATATTCACGCGTTCCTGTCACACGTTAGATAAGTAAACCGCAATAGCGCATAATTGCATTTGACATTGGAGTTTACATGCAACCGGCTATATGCATACGCGACCAATTGCATCTTTGTGTAGTTAAAAAAGTTTCGCCTGTAATAGTAGCGAAAAAAAATGTCAAAATTTAAAAAAGAAACATATTTCTTATTTTTATACTGCTTGAAGAATTAAATAAATTAATCCGGATTATAAAAGGAATTCAAGTATCGCGAAATAATATGGTTTTCAATGTCGTTGTGAAAAAATAATTGTAATTTATATTTTTCTTAATTTACTACAAAAATTTTGATGAAGACTCCCGAAAATCAACTGTAAGAATAAAAAAAATGAGTATTTTGCAGAGAGAGAAAGAGAGATAGATAGATAGATAGATAAATAGATAGATAGAGAGAGAGAGAGAGAGAATATCTTTCTACAATTTTCTGTAAGGAACTTTTAAATGAGTAAATGAATTTAAGGATATATGTGACATATATCAAAATTAACAAAACTAACAAAAGTATTAAAATTTCATAGATTGTTTTACTATTTCTTCTGAATATTTGTGCAAAATCTAAGCACAATTCTCTTAACGGTTTGGAAGTGATTTAAATTTAAAGTTACTATTGATTCTTATAGAAAATCGCCTATTGTAGCACTTATTGACAAATTTGACAAAGAAAAAATATTACCAATGAAATCAAAATTTTCACATATATTAAGGAAATTTTAATAAATATTTGTACAAAACTTGATTTAGATTCACTAATTCGTTTAAGAGTTATTTACTAAAAATTGTAGAAAAATATTATCTCTCTCTTTCTCTCTTTCTGCAAATACTCGTTTTTCATTGTTTCTTGCAGTTGATTTCGGGAATATTCGCGATCAAAAGTTTTTGCCATAAATTAGGAAAAATATTAATTACAATTATTTTCTTTTACAAAGACGTCAAAATCCATATTATTTTGTGATACTTTAATTTTCTTCATAATCCGAATTTATTTTTTTAATTTTTCAAACAGTATAAACGTAAGAAACATGGTTTTTTTTTAATTTTGACAATTTTTTGCTACTATTCTACATTCAGAACATCCTTAAGGATGTTTCGTTCCTATTTTTGAAATATTAGGAATTTAATCAAAATTGTATAGAATGTTCTTACATATGTTCAAAAACTTATTAAGAAATCCTGAGTCGACTCACTGATGCGATCAAAAGTTATGAGGATTTTAAATTGTAGAAAAATATTATCTGTCTCTTTCTCTCTTTCTGCAAATACTCGTTTTTCATTGTTTCTTGCAGTTGATTTCGGGAATATTCGCGATCAAAAGTTTTTGCCATAAATTAGGAAAAATATTAATTACAACTATTTTCTTTTAAGAGGAAGACGTCAAAATCTATATTATTTTGTGATATTTTAATTCTTTTCATAATTCGGATTTATTTTTTTGATTTTTCAAACAGTATAAATGTAAGAAATATATTTCTTTTTTTTTTTTAATTTTGACAGTTTTTTGCTACTATTTTTTTTTTTTTACGAAAACGTCAAAATCCATATATCCATTATTTTGTGATACTTTATTTTTTTTCATAACTCGAATTTATTTTTTTAATTTTTCAAACTTACATAAACGTAAGAAACATGTTTTCTTTTTAATTTTGACAATTTTTTGCTACTATTGTACATCCAGAACGTCTTTAAGTCAAGTTTTGTACAAATATTTATTAGAATTTTCTTAATACATATGAAAATTTTGATTTTGTTGGCATTATTTTTTTGTTATCAAATTTGTCAATAAATACTACAATATGATTTTCCATAAGAATCAATATTAACTTTAAACTTAAATAATTTCCAAACCGTTAAGAGAATTGTGCTCAAAGATTTCCAGAGATACAACCCGAAAAAATAGTAGAACATTCTAGAAATTATAGAAATTTTCATATTTTTGTCGACGTTTTGACATATGACATATACATTCTAAAAAGCATCTTCTTTCGATTAGCTTGATTTTAAACTACCTCGAAGATCTGAAAGATATTTATTTATTCGATTACGAAACGAGCCGTGCGCGATATATTATCGTTCGATAAATATTTTTCTATTATCCTCGGACACACGGGGCCGCGATGTTATTACACGTGATCGCTCTTGATGTCTATTTTGTATATCGGCAAGGAGGGTAAACGTACTTTCCTTGCAGACTGTACGTCATGTGAGTGATGTATCGCCCACGCAAAACCTCTCAAAAACCAACGACACGCATGGCCTGCCGGGAATTTTACACAACTCGAGGACGCATTGCCTTTTCTAACGCGCCTTTGCCATTAGCGAAGGCCATATAGAAGAGAAATAATTGCAAAACTTCTCGGTGGCTATCAAGGCCGCCGAATTTTTTTTTCCCTTTCTAACGGGACGGAACCGCGCTATTTCTGATGTCGTTGAACGGTCGATCGATATCAAGGTCCGGCCTTGGTATTGAGCCTACATATTGATCGATCTTTCCTTGATGGTATCACGTTCTGAACAAGGGCAATCGTCGAGATGTGATTCTGAATTATTCGACAGTACCTTGCCCGATCATAGAACAATAGTTGTCCTACAAATATCATTTTATAGATATCAGGGCATCTTTGTATATTAACGATGCAATACTTTCAAATTTTCTTCATAAAAATTTTGGAGCTTCTTTTCTTAAGGATGTTTTGCATGTACAATAGTAGCAAAAAACTCAAAATTAAAAAAAAAACATTTCTTACATTTATACTATTTGAAAAATCAAACAAATCCGAATTATGAAAAGAATTAAAGAATTTATCACAAAATAATATGGATTTTGAGGTTTTCGTAAAAGAAAATAGTTGTAATTAATATTTTTCTTAATTTATGGCAAAAACTTTTGATCGTGAATATCCCCTGAAATCAACTGCAAGAAACAATGAAAAACGAGTAATTTGCAGAAAGAGAGAAAGAGACAGATAATATTTTTCTACAATTTTTAGTAAATAACTTTTAAACGAATAAATGCATCTAAATCAAATTTTGCACAAATATTTATTAGAGTTTTCTTAATATATGTGAAAATTTTGATTTCATTGGTAATATTTTTTCCTTGTCAAATTTGTCAATAAGTGCTACAATTCGCAATTTTCCCATAAGAAACAAATAACTTTAAACTTAAATAATTTCCAAACCGTTAAGAGAATTGTGCTCAATTTTTGCACAGATATTCAGAAGAAATAGTAGAACAGTCTATGAAATTTTCATGCTTTTAATATTTCGATATATGACACATACATCCTTAATCCGCTGCAAATTAAAATCCTCATAACTTTTGATCGCTTCAGTGAATCGACTCAGGATTTTTTTTATAAGTTCCTGAACATATGTAAGAACATTCTGTACAATTTTGGTTAAATTCCTAATATTTAAAAAATAGAAACATCCTTAAAAAGGTTAACGATATTAATTATAATATCGTTAAGAAAATAATTATGTTTAAATTTCTAATGTGTATATTTGTATGTGTGTGTTTCTAAACCTTATTAATATTCATTTTATTATTCGACATTTTCAATTCACTTCACTCCATACATTCCTAGTCGCAACGCAACATTAAAGCCGATCGTTAAAACTCTTATTTATTATAAATTCGTTTCTGCCGGATCGTGAAAGAAGTAACTCGAAAAGTCGTACGATAGAATACTTAATGTCCGGTGTCTCTTATAATGATAGTCACTACTATGTTCACATACAGGCTCGAAACGCGGTCGAAGTGAAACGCTTTCGAAATGCCTACAAACGTTTCTTAATCGGGTATATCGTCGTGTCGGTGTCGCTGTGCTTAATTAATAAGGGGTTCTCCTTTCTCCAAATTTTTTTGCAGAAAGTCCTAGACAACAGACTGGACGACAGGGTCGACAGTATGGTGGAGGCTGGTTTGTTACAGGAACTACTCGACTTTCATCGCAGATACAACGAGCAACGGATTAAGTCCAACACGTGAGTGCAGTTTTATTATTAATATCGTCATCTCGTATTCAAGTTCAAGGATTTGCTGTTTCCTCGTCACTTTTTCTTCTTTCTTTCCTCTTAATTTTTTCATTTTCAGCTTAGCTGTATATTGTACACGCACATCAATTATATCTAAATTATTATTATTATTAAATTAATTATGTCAAATATGAGCTTAACATTGATATATTATGTGACAGAAATTGTATATAAAATTTGTTTGTAATTTATAATTTTTTTTTTTTTTTTTTTGTTATAAATTTTTTTAGACGCTGATAAATTCTATTAGACGCTCTAATTTTTTGAGATCGCTGATTCATCCCTGTAAAAAAAAAATTTTTTTTTTACTTCTAAAGTTTTTTTGTTTCTTTTGATCAGAAAAATTTTTTAATGTGTTTAAACAATTATTTTATAATCTTCACAATATATATTTGTTTGTCAAAATCGGCTCAGTTATTTTTAAGAAAAATTCCTTTTTTTATTTTATTTTCCCCCTCCATAATTCTTGCGAAAATGCGATTGTGATCAAAGGAATGTTTAAATATTTGAAAATAATCTAAGAAGGTCACAAACATACTTGTCTTTAAAGAAGGATACCCATTCGGGATTTAAACGAAGTGGGATTTTAAATTGCACGCGGATTTGTGATGTAAATTATGATCAATATTTAATTAAATGATTATTGTTAATACTCAGAAATATTATTTCAATTGATGCGGGACTTCACTGATTCCAATCAGTACGCGTATTGATTAACATCTTTCCTCTGAAGGAACTTTGCCAATAATAAACATAATAAACAAAGTTTCCTTATTGCAAATAGAACATGTATATGGGAGTGCGTCAAGGATAACGAGTGAATTAGTATGCGGAGTTGTAGTGCTTATCGTGGTAAGTGAAATCTCTCGATTCTCGTCCCAATACACGTAATTCTGTTCGTTAGATATGCCATTTATCCTCGAGATAATTTCATTTCTTTGGTTACAGAAATTTCGATAAACTTTTTTAACAGCGTTTTATTTTTTCCAGCATATTTTACCGCGATTTATACACAAGTCATTGAAAAGCTATTCATATTCTTTTTATTTATAGATTTTTTTATCAACTTAAAATTTGCTCTGACAGATCGCACGCAAATTGAGTAATTTTAGCATTTTATAGACACCTTGATAAAATAAGCATTAAAGAAATAATAAAAATATCAGATTATAATCGATTTACAAACTTGTAGATAGAAGAAAAAATAGTTAGTATAAATAATTACTCTAACCATGAAAAATATAATTATAAGATAATACACAGGTTTTTAATCATGGCATCTATTTCATCATTATTACAAAAAAAAAATGTAATTAAAGACAGATCATTAAAACCTCACAACACAAATTGTATAAATAAAATATATGAATACCAAGAAACGATTAAATGAAAAAATTCCTGATATAAGATAATTGGGGGAACTAGAATTTTATATTTTTTAATCTTTCTTTATATTTTTTCTCTTTCTCTTTTTTTCTCTTTCTCTCCCGCTCTGTATTTTTTTTTTTTTTTTGTAAAAGAAGGAACAATCTTTCGATATATTCTTTTTCTTTATTTATAATAATATTAATTTATAATTATATAATTGAAAATTAAAAAGATTATTTAATTTATTATATCTTATCATGTCTTATCGAATACACGCACGTTTGCACGCATATCGTGTCGATGCTGTGCGTGTCGGCGAAGCACGTATGATCCAGCGACTACTCTTACATCGCCGTTAATGCAGACATGCTTTATGAATGGGGCCTGCACGCTCCGCCTTACTCATTTCCGGAAGTTGCGGCCGGATGTCGGTGTGAAAATAAAGGAAGTAACCAGCCGCGAGGAAAAGCACGGGCGCGCGATTACGTATGCCTAGTGTTGGGCCGAAAATTAATTATCACTTAATGAGCTGCCGCCTCTTCCATTCCTCTTCCTCTCTTTTATACCCTGTATAGAAGGAATGTGTATATATATATATATATATATATATATATATATATATATATATATATATATATATAGATATGGGGAACTAGAATTTTATATTTTTTAATCTTTCTTTATATTTTTCTCTTTCTCTCTTTTTCTTCTCTTTGTCTCCCGCTCTGTATTTTTTTTTTTTGTAAAGAAGGAACAATCTTTCGATATATTCTTTTTCTTTATTTATAATAATATTAATTTTTAATTATATAATTGAAAATTAAAAAATATTGATAAGACATGATAAGATATAATAATTAAATTATCTTTTTTAATTTTCAATTATATAATTAAAAATTAATATTATTATAAATAAAGAAAAAGAATATATCGAAAGATTGTTCCTTTTTTACAAAAAAAAAAAATACAGAGCGGGAGACAAAGAGAAAAAAAAAGAGAGAAAGAGAAAAAATATAAAGAAAGATTAAAAAATATAAAATTCCAGTTCCCCCAATTATCTTATATCAGGAATATATTTTATTTATACAATTTGTGTTGTGATGTTTTAATGTTCTATACTTATATATATATATATATATATGTGTGCGTGTGCGTGTGCGTGTGCGTGTGCGTGTGCGTGTGCGTGTGCGTGTGCGTGTGCGTGTGCGTGTGCGTGTGCGTGTGCGTGTGTGTGTGTGTGGCAGTTAGATAATCGAAACTTGGTTTTTCCCATAACCAGTGTCGACTCTGAATTTTCACCATCAGAAGTGGAGGACGTGATAGTGCGGAATGCTAATTACTTGGCGAGTAATAACCATGATAATTAGCAACTTGACTGACATAGGAATAGGCATATTTTTCATGCGCAAATATGTAGTTAACTCCAAGATAAATACAATCAACTCAAGTCAATGTATTCGGTGAAAAAAAAATTACAGTTTGGTTCACACGAAGCAGGTAGAAGAGATTGGAGAATTCAAAATTAAACATATTTGTGTTTGAAGTAAATTGTGAATGACGTCATAATTAATCACAAATGCTGAATATATTATTCGGAGAGCAGAACACCGAATCAATGATAACAAGAGATGCTGGAGGCGATAGAGCGTAGTAGATTGGAACGGCAAATATTAAATATTTTGCAAGCGATGTATCGGTCAGATGCGACAGATGATAGATTATGAGAAAATATAACGCAGCGGTAGAGAGGAAATAGTAAAAGAGCAATGGGAAGATATCACGTGTAGCGATTACGACAGACAAATCGAGGGAGGGAAGAAAGTGCGGTCTGAAAACTAATTATTTTACCACGACCAGTAGCAATGCGCCACACGGGTGATAAATAATAGCGTGGCCGAAGTTTATTCGTGGAAGAAAACGGCATCCAGTTAGTAACTTTCTTGATCGCAAGCCAAAAGTTAGTAAGAAATCCTGAACAGTCAGAAAAGGCATTAGTTTGCTTCGAGTTTACCTTTAACTCTTTTCACAATGCGCAGGAAAAGCTGCGCTGTTTTTATAATTTAACACGATCTAGGAACTCAAAATTATATACATAGAGGTAAATTTGTAAATATTTTAATATATATATATATATATATATATATATATATATATAATATAACGAATATAGAAAATTAAATTAATTAGAATGCACAATTTTTTTTACGTGAATACAAAATAATATCTTAGCCTCGGGAAATTATTTACGTGTAATTTTTGGATGGTTTTGAAATTCAATTTTTTGATAATTTTGTTTATATTATATATTTAATTTATATTATATATTTAGTTTATATATATTATATATTTAATTTATATTATATATTATATATTTAATAAAAAAAAAAATATATTTTTTCAATTATATTCGAACTAGCTAAAAAAGATATAAATTTCTTTTCAAAGAGAAAGACGTCTACGATCTCTTAGTAATCTCTCAGTACGATTTTAATTAATCTTTTTCGCATATTTGATGCACGAAACCTGACGTTGCCTTTTCGTAGAAAGGAATGAAAAGTTACGCGTATCACACGATAAGATAATGTTACCATTTTGCGCATCGTGTCACATTATACTCATTATGCACATTTTTGTCCGATATATCGTACATTTATGTTGGTGCTTATTATATATATATACAAGTCGAGAATGTTTTATATATTGTTTTCTTTACAATTTTATCGCGAAGATGAGATTGTGATTTAATGAGATTGTGTAAGAAAAGAGGAAGGTCTTAAAATTATAATTTAATTGGATTTAAAATTGATTGTCAATTTATTATTTCTCTAATAATGTTTGTTTAAGGATGTTTTGTACCTATTTTTGAAATATTAGGAATTTAACCAAAATTGTGAACAGAATGTTTTTACATATGTTCAGAAACTTATAAAAAAATCTTGAGTCGATTCACTGAAGCGATCAAAAGTTATGAGGATTTTAATTTGCAGCGAATTAAGGATGTATGTGTCATATATCGAAATATTAAAAGCATGAAAATTTCATAGACTGTTCTACTATTTCTTCTGAATGTCTGTGCAAAAATTGAGCATAATTCTCTTAACGGTTTGGAAATTATTTAAGTTTAAAGTTACTTGTTTCTTATGGGAAAATTGCGTATTGTAACACTTATTGACAAATTTGACAAAGAAAAAATATTACCAATGAAATCAAAATTTTCACATATATTAAGAAAACTCTAATAAATATTTGTGCAAAATTTGATTTAGATCTATTTATTTGTTTAAAAGTTTATTTACTAAAAATTATAGAAAAATATTATCTGTCTCTTTCTCTCTTTCTGCAAATTAATCGTTTTTCATTGTTTCTTGCAGTTGATTTCAGGGGATATTCACGATCAAAAGTTTTTGCCATAAATTAAGAAAAATATTAATTACAACTTTTTTCTTTTATGAAGACATCAAAATCCATATTATTTTGTGATACTTTAATTTTTTTCATAATTCGAATTTATTTGTTTAATTTTGCAAACAATATAAATGAAAGAAATGTCTTTTTTTTTAATTTTGACAGTTTTTTTGCTACCATTGTACATGCAAAACCTTAACTATTGTTCACGATAATATTATTCAGATATCTATTATTCAGATATTATTCAGATATCACGCACATTTTTTTTCATTTATGCAGCATCAATTTAATATTAAATTGGAATACACGTACCATATATTCGTTACGGGTTCGTTAAGTTTTATTGTTTAAGGAGGAGCAATTTTTAAAGTCGCTCGCTCACGCAAGCAAGCAGACCATCGCATTAAATCACGAAACTTTGCGGTCGGTCGCGGGTCTCGATTCTCAGTTTATTTGCCATGTTTCACGCCGAGAGAGAGAAAGATCCGACCAACGTTTCACACCGCGTCATCGGATTCCGCAAGAATCTGATAGCCGTCGTGAAATATTTCGCTTATCGTTCCGTGCGCGCGTTTCCTTCGCAAGGAGAATCAGCGCGAGAAGGGAACCTATTATTATTAGCACGCGATAACATACGCGAAGTTGATTGATCGTTCCTTAATTCGTTTCCTCAGAATTTCGAAAATGTTCTGTACCTATAGCGGGCAAAATTTTGTAAGTGGCCTAGTTCCAAGTTTGACATGTGACAAATAGGATGGGAAAGAAAATTGAGATTTACGACCTACTTGAGTGTTTTTGAAAATTAATTTGATAAGATCGACTTCTTTCTTTGTACCACAGAAATCAACTTTCTATAAGAATGACAGTGATATAATTTTAATATAAAAGATTACCTGAAACAACGATTATGTACATCTTTAGTACTGCTTACCGTAATACAGATTGAAAGGTGAAGATAAATACGAATTTGATTACACAGATCGGCAAAAAAAAAAAAAATTTGTGTCAAGTAACTTTAATCAGAGTAAGTTTTTTTATAGATTTTTGGTTTATAGATTTTGGTTTGTAGATTTATAGATTTATAGATTTATAGATTTATAGTTTTATAGATTTTTATAGATTTTTGGATTTTTATAGATTTTTATAGATTTTTGGATTTTTATAGTTTTTTATAGATTTCACAAAAAACAATGCTACAAATCAAATTGCTCCATCATGTCAAGTTTTGAAGTTATTATTCTGAATTTTAAAATGAAAAATCGCTGATTTCTCGTTATAAAATTCAAAATAACTTTAAAATCACATAACGGAGCAATTTGGTTAGCGGTATTATTTTTTTGTGACCGAAAATCTATAAGAATCACCTACTTTTTGATTAAAATTATTCGAAAAAAATTTTTTCACAGGTTAATAAAAAAAAAATGTCAAGTAACTGTAATCAAACTAGATGTTTCTATATAGATTTTTGACTATAAAAAACAAATGCCGCAAATCAAATTACTCCATCACGTCAGGTTTTAAAATTATTTTAATATGAAAAGTCAGTAATTTTTCATTTTAAAATTCAACATAATTTTAAAACCCGTGATGGAGCAATTTAATTTATGGTATTGTTTTTTGTGGCCGAAAATCTATAAAAAACACTTTGTAACTCTGATTAGAGTTACAAAAAATTTTTTAGGTTAGCTTGTGTTATCATTTATTTGTTGTTGTTTGTGAAACAGCGCATGACAATTGCACGAATTTTCTTAATACCCCCCGTACTGTTTGCTATAACTCTATTTCGACGATTATCTGCTATCAAAGTGCATACTTACTTTCGACATAAATTCACATAAATCAATGATTGCTCGCCGAATCTGGGTCGACCGTTTCTATCGAGCGTCAGGCGAGCTCTGCGGCGATATTCGGCATTTTCTTTCCTTGCAAAAATCTATGTTATTGTATGGTCATAATAACGGGAAAGTCGTGCAATGCAAATAGGAGGGCCATCGGTCACGTTCGCGTTTATTGCCGGATCGTTTGTATTATCCGTAGACGCGGATGAGCCGCCTCGAGCCTGTCCGAGATTTACACGTTCGCGAAATAGTTTCGTGATCGCACGGATGGAATTGTAATGGAGAAAAAAATTGCACTCGCGTGGGGCAATCATATTAGAACTCTCGTACCGCAATATAATGGGCTTCCAATAAAATTAATTACATGATTAATTGATATGCTCACGAGCGTGTTTTAGTGCCTTTATCGCTTTGATAAATCGCAGTGTGATGTGAATTAATATTATAAATTTATGCGATACCTTTCATTATTTTTTCATTTCTTCCTTATTTGAAGTTTTAAAGGTTTAATTAATATTTAATTATCCGCATATATTGTATATACATATAAATGATTAATTTATATGATCACGTTTTAATGTCTTTATCGCTTTGGTAAAGCACAGTGATGTAAAATTATTATTATGAAGTTAAGATATTTCTTTCATTATTTTTATCTCTTACTTATTTGGAAATTCAAAGATTTCATTAATTCAATTATTCGCATATATTGACGCAAAATATCATTAGGGATAAATTATCAAAATTGTGATAACATGAAATGTATTAAATATAATCGATTGTACATTTTATACTACAAAATAATTAAAATTTATGTCATTTAGTCTTTGTAGTCATGTAGACTAGTTTAGTCTACAACTAAACATAAAAACTTTACTTATTTATTTTTTGTAAATATGTGCATCTAATTTACTTCAAAGCTTACTTTGAATTCTCTCTCTCTCTCTCTCTCTCTCTCTCTCTCTATTAAAAGAAATTCTTTCTTAAATTAATTAAAGATTGTAGTTTTAATCCTCTATAAAGTTTAGTTTACAAAAAGCAAATTTTTTAAAAATCGCTTATAACAAATTATTAACGCCTCGATATTTTTGCTGAGGAAAATGTCGAGAGAAGTCATCATTTTTTGCAAGTTTCCCCAATTTTTTCCATCATAAATCTTTGTAATTAAGTCTTAAATTAAATTTAAATTCTCTCTTTCTCTATTACAATTAATTCTCTCTGAAATTAATTAAAGAATGTAATTTTAATCCTCTATCAAATTTAGTTTGCAAAAAGCAAATTTTCAAAAAATCGCTTATAACAAATTATTAACGCCTCGATATTTTTGCTGGAGAAAAACTGTCGGGAGAAGTCATTATATTTTGCAACTACTTTCGAATCGTGATTTTCGTTTTCATTTAAAACAGTAATAAAATTGATCGCCAGCTCTTCTATAACCGGTACGACCGGCGGAGAGAAATCGTTCGAGAAACGAGTATCGGACGAGGAATCGCTCCGCGATTCTTTGCAGCTGGTAGTAGGCGCGGTCGATCGGTCGCGTACTTCGTCGCATCGCGTGCGACGTTCCTCTTATCGATGCGGTTATATAACAGGATATAGCAGCGTTAGGTAGATCCAGTCCCGGTTATCAGTCACAGCGCCCGCTTCTCTCTGCCCGCGCGCGCTATCACGGACACGGTGGTTCGTGGCTGGCGATTTCTCTCCGCTGCCGGCGATACCGCCCCGTAACTTTTCCCACCTTGTAGAGAATATAAATTTCTTATCAGGAGGAAGGACGCCGCGCCTTCCGCGATCAATGCTTATTATTATATCGTTCGACTATCATTATCGCTAATTATTGCCGTTCGCCCGCGTGTATGCACACGCGCATGCGGCGCGACGATGCATCCGCCGCGATGGCTATGCAAATTATACGCCGGCGATGCAATTTGCAATCGCTGTGCAATCGCACGTGCAATACGTGGCACGTAACGAGGAGCTGGTGGACCAGATCAAATTAAAGGAAGAGATGAGAAGTAAGATAATTTGGATTAAATATCAGCGTGTTTGCTTGTTTGTCTTGACGAGAGGCATTGAAATGACACCTTTCAACGGTAGATTAAGAGAGATAATACAGCTGATAGTATACAAATTATTACGATTTAAATATAACTTTATTTCTTTCTCATACAGTTATGAAATAATTTAAGCTGAAGATGACTAATGGTATCGCTTATTACAAATGCTCTTACGCTAATGACGATTACGATTCTACAATCTGGTATAATTAATAATAATTGCGCACTGATCTTTAAATTATGATAAATGATGGTATGTATTCGTAATATGTGAAAAACGCATAGTTTGATATATAAGGTGTCCCAGATATCGGGACATCCTATATATCGCATCATCTGCTAATGACAGATTCTTAAGATCATTTTAAGATGATTTTTCCTCAGCAAAAACATCGAGGCATTAATGATTTGTTATAAGCGATTTAAAAAAAAATTTCTTTTTGCAAAAACTTATAGAGGGTTAAAAAACTACATTGTTTAATTAATTCCAGACAGAGTTTATTTTAATAGAGAGAGAGAAAGAATTTTAATTTAATTTAATACTTAATTACAAAGATTTTTTATGATGGAAAAAATTGGGGAAACTTGCAAAAAATAATGACTTCTCTCGACATTTTCCTCAGCAAAAATATCGAGGCATTAATAATTTGTTATAAGCGATTTTTAAAAAATTTGCTTTTTACAAACTAAACTTGATAGAGAATTAAAACTACATTCTTTAATTAATTTCAGAGAGAATTAATTGTAATAGAGAAAGAGAGAATTTAAATTTAATTTAAGACTTAATTACAAAGATTTATGATGTAAAAAATTGGGGAAACTTGCAAAAAATAATGACTTCTTTCGACATTTTCCTCAGCAAAAATATCGAGGCATTAATAATTTGTTATAAGCGATTTTTAAAAAATTTGCTTTTTACAAATTAAACTTGATAGAAGATTATAACTACATTCTTTAATTAATTTCAGAGAGAATTAATTTTAATAGAGAAAGAGAGAATTTAAATTTAATTTAAGACTTAATTACAAAGATTTATGATGGAAAAAATTGGGGAAACTTGCAAAAAATAATGACTTCTCTCGACATTTTCCTCAGCAAAAATATCGAGGCATTAATAATTTGTTATAAGCGATTTTTAAAAAATTTGCTTTTTACAAACTAAACTTGATAGAGAATTAAAACTACATTCTTTAATTAATTTCAGAGAGAATTAATTGTAATAGAGAAAGAGAGAATTTAAATTTAATTTAAGACTTAATTACAAAGATTTATGATGTAAAAAATTGGGGAAACTTGCAAAAAATAATGACTTCTTTCGACATTTTCCTCAGCAAAAATATCGAGGCATTAATAATTTGTTATAAGCGATTTTTAAAAAATTTGCTTTTTACAAATTAAACTTGATAGAAGATTATAACTACATTCTTTAATTAATTTCAGAGAGAATTAATTTTAATAGAGAAAGAGAGAATTTAAATTTAATTTAAGACTTAATTACAAAGATTTATGATGGAAAAAATTGGGGAAACTTGCAATAAAAAATGACTTCTCTCGACATTTTTGCTGAGGAAAAATTATCGCAAATGTTCTCAAGAATCTACTATTAGTAGGTGGTGCTGTCTGGGACACCCTGTATATTCTTTCCGCACGTAAAAATAAGGATAAATGAATTTGTAAAATGCCAAAGTTACTTATTATTTTTTTTCTGAATGAAGATGAAGATTACACGTAGAAGGACGTCGCGGTCGTTTTAGACAGAAAGATGTAAGATATTAGCGATTGTTTTAGTTTATGTAATATAATAATTGTAATTCACTCGAAATTTAAACACTATTATTTTAATAATAATTAGATTAATAATTGGTGCTAATATCTGCTAATATGAATCTCAATGATATCTTCTTTTACTCTCTATAACAGAGAAAATACGTATATAGGATGATATATACAGTATAGGAGTTAAGTTTCAATTTTCCTGAACAAGGCATTTTGCTGTATAATCTGGCGGAGTTAAGTTAAACTGCTATATATATATATATATATATATATATAATTATAATCTATATCCATTTTTTCTAGTTTT
This sequence comes from Cataglyphis hispanica, assembly GCF_021464435.1. Taxonomy (NCBI): domain Eukaryota; kingdom Metazoa; phylum Arthropoda; class Insecta; order Hymenoptera; family Formicidae; genus Cataglyphis; species Cataglyphis hispanica. The sequence goes on along the minus strand of NC_065979.1, from coordinate 2,231,210 downwards.
TTTATCGATTATAACTTTAATGTTAAAATATTATAAAGAAACTACTTTTTAGAGAAAATAATTTAATTAAAACGTCATTTTTTCATTTAATTAAGTCAAATGAATATTTAACTAATTGCTATTTTCTTTTCTTTCCTGGTATAATCTTTTCCATCTTTGAACATATATATATATATATATATATATATATATATATATATATATATTTATATATATGGCAGTTTAACTTAACTCTGCCAGATTAATATATATATAGTACATATATAGTATATGTATGTAAGTATGTTTGTATACGATATATCGAAATATTCGTTTTATATTATGAGATTTTAATTTAGAAATATTATTGATAAAATAATTGAGACAAAATTGATATTAGCTTGTCAATCGTAACATCCTTCATGACGATCAATTATTGATAGATCGTGATCAAATTGAAACGTAAAAGAAACATAATCCAAATATCAAAAGCGACAAGATATTTTTTATTTTATCGACACTTCATAGATGTCATGATAAAATTTCAATATATTTTAAATATCTAGTCCTACATTCTTTAATAAATACAATTTATCTTGGTTATAAATTATCAGATATTAGCCTCCCTCCTCTGCGAAATATTTAATTCTTTGTATCATTGTTCGATATTTTATCATTGTAAGCATGTAATTCTTATTCATAGCAACTGTATATTTAGTAGATAAATATTCCTTTATCATTAAATCTTCGATAAATCGCGCGTAATAATCAAGATAAGCTTTGTCACAACTATGTAGATGGAAATTAAATATTTTCTGCATGTTGTTATTCGTTTGTCAATTACAATATTCTTGACAATATAAATAACATTGAGATAAAAATGACACATAAATTTCTAGTGATGTATCACAGATAATTATCATATCAATCACAAAAGATATTTTTCATTTTATCGACACTTCGTAGATGTCGAAAATTTCAATATATTTTAAATATCTAGTCCTACATTCTTTAATAAACACAATTTATCTTGGTTATAAAATTATCAGATATTAGCCTCCCTCCTCTGCGAAATATTTAATTCTTTGTATCATTGTTCGATATTTTATCATTGTAAGCATGTAATTCTTATTCATAGCAGCTGTATATTTAGTAGATAAATATTCCTTTATCATTAAATCTTCGATAAATCGCGCGTAATAATCAAGATAAGCTTTGTCACAACTATGTAGATGGAATTAAATATTTTCTGCATGTTGTTATTCGTTTGTCAATTACAATATTCTTGACAATATAAATAACATTGAGATAAAAATGACACATAAAATTTCTAGTGATGTATCACAGATAATTATCATATCAATCACAAAAGATATTTTTATTTTATCGACACTTCATAGATGTCATGATAAAATTTCAATATATTTTAAATATCTAGTCCTACATTCTTTAATAAATACAATTTATCTTGGTTATAAATTATCAGATATTAGCCTCCCTCCTCTGCGAAATATTTAATTCTTTGTATCATTGTTCGATATTTTATCATTGTAAGCATGTAATTCTTATTCATAGCAACTGTATATTTAGTAGATAAATATTCCTTTATCATTAAATCTTCGATAAATCGCGCGTAATAATCAAGATAAGCTTTGTCACAACTATGTAGATGGAAATTAAATATTTTCTGCATGTTGTTATTCGTTTGTCAATTACAATATTCTTGACAATATAAATAACATTGAGATAAAAATGACACATAAAATTTTTAGTGATGTATCACAGATAATTATCATATCAATCACGAGTAATTCTCATTGCATATTACGTAAATAAATCTTGAAAAGAATTTACTCTCTCGCAGAAGATATATATCTCCTTTGCTTCAATACCTTCATTAAAAACCTGTGTTTCACAATACTCGATTACTTTTTACAATTGCAATAACAATTACCGTTCATAAAATTATCATAGATACATGATTAATTCCGGTTGCGCATAAAAGAAGATACATTTGATCGATGAATCACAAGCAACGGTCAAAGATTAGTATGTTTGATCTCTCGATGCTAATACCGGCGGTTTCTCAAGCGAGATGAGCATGTTTATCATTCAAAATATACGATCGATTGCCATGTCAAAAGAAGTTATCATAATAGTGATAGACGATTGCCACGACAATCATGCGTCAGAAAGTAATACGGCGCTATTGTATTACGCTCTGTTAACCTGCAACGATGCTGTTAATGGCGTAATCGTGCGCAATGTAGCATACATAATCTTATTATCGTGACCGCTGTGACGAGCCAGCGACATCAATGTAGATCGATTGGCCTTGGATTGAAAGATTGCAGGATTGTTGAATACATCACTAACAAGCGGAACTCCTCGTGCTATTATCGATCGCCTGCGGCTGAAGCTTGTGACTGTGTCGATACCATTTATAGATTTGTCGCTCATATTTGAAAAGATTTGAAAAAAAAAGATTAAAATTGATTGATATTTAAAAAATGCTCTTGAAAAATAAACCATTAGTGATTTATAATATTTTGAGAAAAAATTTATTTATATATTTATTTATTTATTTATTTATTCATTTATTTATCTATTTATTTATTTATTTATTTATTTATTTAGTTTATTTATTTATTTGTTTATTTATAAACGGGAAAAAGATGCCTTTAGTACAAAAAGAAAAATATGATTACGATTTCAACGAAAAGAAAACGCAGAATAAGATGCTGAGAGAATAAAATGAGAGAAGATAGACATAAATTGCAGCAAAAAAAAATCTAACGAAGGCAATAAAATATTGACGTTTAAAAGAGCTAAGAGATATATGGAAAAAATTCCCGTGATCGGAGAATTCATTAACCAATAAGCATATAGCTGATTCAGAGGAAGAATTTGAATTTGCTATAGGAAATACGATGCACTTCTTCATAAAAAAATCAAATTGTTTCTAAGATGATTTAAAGGAAATTGATTTATGGAGATATTAAGACGCGCAAAACTTTACATTAAAAAAAAAAAGAAAAGGAAAAAAAAATACATTATGAAACATGAGTAAACATATTTAAGAAATAATTCTTAAAAATAATTCTTAAAAATAATTCTCAAAAGTCTATGAGAGTTTAACGGTGAAAGTTTATCTCCAACAGAAATTTTTATAGTATCTTAAACTTCCGTCTGCACATTAATCAGCGAATATTAACGGATAATACTTGCAAGAAAGATCGCAAGGCTCTGGTCTTTTCATTTCTCTTGTCGCATTCCCATGACACGTTCGTCGTTCGCATTTGGGTCCACCATTCGCGATAGCGATTGATGTCGAATAAGAAAAATATAATAAACGGGAGGAGAAGAGATGATCGAGCGCGCTTGCGCTTCACGGTGGCTATAAATCCTAGCAACGCGCCCACGATACCTCTACATTTCGCGATAGAGAAAACGTAATATTATACGCGTGCAGAGTATAATATAATACGAGCTGCCTGGCAGCAAGTTGTAAAAATATTTTAGTGCAGTACGAGGGCGAGGCGGGGAGGAGGAGGGTGGGGGTGGAGGGGAACGCGACACTGATTGCTGACACTCTGTCGTTATCTTAATTACAAACTTTAGCGCTCTGTTACTGACGCACAAGTGCTATCATTGCTGCTATCACAGTTGCGGCTTGTAGTCTCTCTATCGTTAAATATCATCGTGTGACTATTATTAGTACTTTATTCATTCATTCCATCTGGATATACGTGCTCTCTATTCCTCTCTCCCTCGCTCCCATCTCCTCTCCCTCTCTCCTCTCCCTCCCTCCCTCCCTCCTCCTCTCCTCTCCTCTCTCCCTCTCCCTCTCCTCCTCCTCTCTCTCTCTCTCTCTCTCTCTCTCTCTCTCTCTCTCTCTCTCTGGAAATAAATAGCGTTGGAAATAACTTTCTCTTATTGATACGCATTTGTATGCGTCGACATATCGCGTATAAAGAAGGAGAATATTTAATAACAAGAAATGGAATAAATAATTTAATTTTATATTTTTTATATCATCATGTCATTTTCACTGTAATCTTATTGTAATAGAATTATTTTCTTATTTTTGGCGAGTTTATTTTTTCATTTATGCAATAAAATTATATTAATAAAATTAATGTAATAAAACACTGAAAATAAGTTTAATCATTAAAAAAAAAGTCACGTTTCACAGAAAAATTGAGATTTATTATCATAAAACAAATATGTGCGTTCGATGTTGACTATACGAAGACTATACAAGAAAAATGCAGAGGCTGCGGATACGTTGTGTCAACAAAAAACAAGCGCAAATATCGGCATTTAAGATTAGAGAGGTAAAAATTATATTCCTCGATTCCATTTATACGATCAATTTTGCTCACGTCGCGCAATCGATTTCGGAGATTTGAGAATTCAAAGCGCCCGGGCAGTCCGCAAAAGCCTGCGTCGCGCAAGGTCATGAATCTAATTTCTCGACACCGGCATGCATTCGGCATTGACACGTGTGCAAACTCGCGTCGACTTTTTCCTGCCGCACCGTAACGTTGACGTTTCGCCGAGCCGCGCTGTCACACGTTTGCTAATCGGACGCGCGTGATAAGATTTCGCGCGCAAAATCAAGGCGCATCGTCGATCCTCGGCTAGGATCGCACTCGAACAATCTTAAATCAGTTGACCTAGGCGATTAAGAAATTTGCAAAATATGCGGCTGTTGTCAAATTCGCTGCCAAGATTGGCAATTTTTTCAAATCTACTTCGTTAAGTACATAGGCGGACAAAAAAAAAAAAAAAATTTGAAGTAACTCCAGTCAGAAGTGTTTCTTATATAGATATTTTAAAAATGTTAGACACTTACATAGAAATAAAATCAAGGAATCTCAACAAAATTCGCGACATAAACGCGATATAAATTTTTTATTAATATGACTAATATTGTAAAAAAATAAAAAAATAATTTTATTAATATTTTTTACTAATATGACTAATATTGTAAAAAAATAAAAAAATAATTTTATTAATATTTTTTACTAATATGACTAATATTGTAAAAAAATAAAAAAATAATTTTATTAATATTTTTTACTAATATGACTAATATTGTAAAAAAATGAAATAAAATAAAAATTACATATTTCCGTTTAGTTTATTATTTTGTTCATTTAATAGCGCGGATTATTTGCACGTCTGGCTTCGATAATTGTTTTACATATTAGCGAATTGTATTCGCGATACTTGCTAAATTTACAATTGAACTTTAAATCCGATTGCCACATGTTAATCAACTTTCAGACGATATTACATCTCACATTATACAATGTTGCAATGTGATGACCGTGAGGTCAAAAATAAAAGTAATTATCAGTGTTATCTTTGCACTTCCTCTGGCCTGAACGGCACATGGCGTTATGTAATTATGGCTATCGGACTACTGAGAAGCCTGAAATTCTCTTTACGTAATATTATCTCCGTGCGATATAGTTTATCTGCTTTTGAAACCGACTATTGCAGTTAATTTTGATTTTAACCAGCTTATTAATCAGTCAAATACGTCAGCTGACATTCCTTTTTAATAGACGCGTAATTAAAATTTCTAATATTCTACAAGAAGAAAAGCATAAAATGTCATTTAATGTGTAATTACACATGACAGTAACTTAGTAATTTTAACTTAAAATTTGTCACACAAGCATTGTTCGCTGATTAATCTCATCAATATTGGATAATTCCAATATTTTTTTCATTTTTAAATATTTTCTTACATGGTGAAAAATTATTCATTCACATTTTGTAGTATATCGATATTAAAAAAATTTCTCTCTCCCTCCCCCTCATCTCCCCCTCCCCCCCCTCTCTCTCTCTCTGTCATAAAATTGGAGGTTTCACATATTTTTTGCATCCAAAATAAACTGTATTTATCTAAAATATTTGTGTATTAAACGGACATTTTAAGTACGACCGAACTTTAAAAAGCTATTCGCATTTAAAAATCAAAAAATACACGTCGCGTAATTTCTTCAAATGTACGATCATATTTGGCGTGGCAGGTACAATGTCCCGGTTGAAGGTCACAGGAGGGATATCTGTCGGGCGAAAAAATTAAATGGATGAGGGGGAGGGGTGGGGGGGAGGCGGCGAGAGGATAGGAAGGGAAAGAGCGGAGAGAACCCCATCGAAATGACGAGGAAGGATCGGTGCGATCTAAGAGAGAATGTTTACATTACAGATTATCGGATTACACGAAAGGCATCTTCCAGAGTATCGGTTTCAAGGAGTTTCATCCTTACCTCGTGCTGTCCGAGGAGGAGCGCGCGAGCGAGAAGGTGAGTCGTCGTCGTCGGCTTACTAAAGGTAAAAGGCGGCGCAGATGGCTCGTCGCCGATACGACAGCTGACTGCCTCAGCTCCAGGCAAGAGCAGCCCCTATTGCTCGCTCATTTTCTGCAATCATTTAAAAGGTGCAACGCGCGGATTCGCGCGAGTCACACAGCCCTAGATCTGCGCTCTTCGCGGTGATCCTTTTTTTGTTACTTTTACTTGACTTTCTACGAGCTTCTTTGATGATTGACAGGTAATTCACGTCGTCAAAATATTCTGCGATACTCGGGGAGGCGGGGGGACAGGGGGAGAGGGGGAGAAAGGATACTCGCGAAAGGAAGATCGAACGCATGCATAAAATATGATGCATCTAAATTATTATTTCAAATGCGCTTTGACAAAAATACATTTTATTTAATATAGTTCATAGAATATATTAATTATATATATTATATACATATTTATATATATAATTAATTATATATAATTATAAATATATATAATTAATTATACATATGACTTATATTCTACATAAATTATATATTTATTATTATTGATATAAGATATTGATATAGATATTTTAAATGCAATATGTTTAATTCATTTTATTACTTTCTTATAATGAATAGAAAGTCCAAATTCTATCATGACATATTTTACTTTACACAATTTTGAGTTTGTAAACCGGTATCGGATATAAAAACATCGATGTAAATTATCGACAAAAATAAAAAAAAACTCGTATATAATGTATGCAATTAATATTCATTTAAATGTTTAATTTATACAGGGGAAAAAATTACTGCAACAAGGAATCGATGATTTAAAACTCGTCACTAAGAGATACGCCAAGAAACAGGATAAATGGGTGATGAACAGACTGATTCGGCGCGGTGATCGACAGGTAATTCGTTTAGCTCGCTTCATTCATCAACGATATGTGTGTTCGCTGTAAATAGTAAATTGTCTAAAATAACTTCAATCCATCTTTTCATCGTAAATCATCTTTTTTTTTTTTTTGCGGAATACATAAGTAACTAAATTTGAGGAAAGTATAAATCATACGAATGCTTTTTGCTTTTTTTTTTTCAAGGTTCCTCCTATTTATTCTTTAGATTGCACTGACGTGAGGAAATGGGACAGCCACGTCCTAAAACCCGCGGAAGACATCATTTCCGCAATAATGCGTGGGGAAAAACCCAAACAGAGACCACTGAATGAAGATTTCGAGAACCAAAAAACTACTGACAGCAGTACAAACACATATCACTATTGCGAGGTAATAATGAAGGAATAGCAACTTATTTCACAATGCATTCGTAATCAAAATCGTAATAAAAAAAATAAAATATATATTTTTTATAATCAAAAATCAAAATCGTAATAAAAAAAATAAAATATATACATATATATATTATTTTTTTTAATTATTGGTTTTGATTATGAATGCATATATATATATATTTGGTTTTGATTATGAATGCATATATATATGCATTCATAATCAAAACTAATAATAAAAAATAATATATATATGTATATATTTTATTTTTTTATTACGATTTTGATTTTTGATTATAAATATATATATATATATATATATATATATATATATATATATATATATATATATATATATATATATATATATATATATATATATATATATACAATTATATTAACACTTTTTGATATGTTTTCATAACATCAACTTCTAATAATTTTGTATATCAGAATCAAATTATATTGTACATATAATACATAAATTTAATAATCCTAATTTATGTTAAATTTTAGATGTATTGAATAGAATGGAATATGCACATTTGATAGTCAAACTCTTAATATTTTAATAATCTTTTTTAATGATAATAAATTGGATGTTTATGAATATTAAAAAAAAATTTTTTATGTTACTATTTCCAGGTATGCGAGAAGATATTTGTCGAAGAGAATCAATGGCAGATACATTTGAAAGGTGCAAAGCACATGAATGTCTTGAAAAAGAAGAAAAGAGCGGAGGCCCAGGCACAGGCCCAAGAAAATCAATTGACGAGCTCGTGACACGTATCGACAGTTTCGCTATAAATTCGCAAATATTCATTTTTGCGTTTATATGTAGCGATTAAACTATCGGAACTGTGTTATACTTGTATAACAATGTATTTTACGAACAATTATCAATGTAAATATATTACACGCACAAAAAAATAAATATTCTTACATTCTTAAATCTGATGAAGCCTAGTTACCAATTGCTGGAAGATACAAATGAACATCAGTGCCATTTTGCTACGATAAAAGAGATTCCTGTCCACTAACTAATCTTCTGATGGTAATATTTGCCGACAGATATTGATTTCAAGCATATTAATTAACAGGAGGTAAGCTATCAAGTGAGAAATAAGTTATCCCATCGATGTATAAAAAATCGCTCATTTTAAATAAATATTCTGTCAAATGGATAATTGAAGAGCATTGAAAAGTAACAAGAGAGTATAATTAATCAATATATATAAATATCTATCTACAAAATGATGAGAAAGATGATTTTAAATCATAAAATTATATATAATAATTTTACTTTATATTTAATCGATTAAACAGTAAAATTGTTTCTTTTTTTTTAATTTAATATTTCACAGCGTGTTGTTTTTCAGATGTGTCCAGAATATGATATTAAAAACGTAATATTACAATAAACCAATAATCAGTAGTATAGTTATATCGATGCATTATGCAATATCGCATTGAAATGCAAAAAGATGCTCTTTCAACTACTAGCGCAAAGTTAATTCACGCGAAGAAATTCCTTCCGCTCCTCAAATATGTTATAATAATAATCGATTACGCTATAACAATAATTCTCTACAAACGTCATATTACAATATTGTGCGAAATCTTTCTTTTTAAATACAAATTATATTTCATGGAGTTGAAGATATTTCTTAGCGAGTATAAGTACGTTATCGCATTAATAAACAACACTGTTCATGATAATACAATATCAGAGATAAGGTAAAAGATTAAAAAAACACACTTGTCGATAAATGAAATTTTTACAATTTTTTTTTTTTTTTACGATTCTCATAACTTTAAATATTCTAAAATCTCAAGCCATCTTTATGCTCCTTTAAAACTATCACGATATAGCGCGTTTTCTACTCGCCCCAAATTTACAACGTTGACTATGCCATAAATATAAGCAAGTATAAATAAACACATATACATACGTTGTCACGCGAGGTACGTTCAAGAGGACACACGCTTCGATTGCGTGCAGTTCATCGCTTACCGAGTCATTGTACCCTGGCACGCACTAATCGCTATTACATATGCACGTTGCATTAAGGCAGGTCGCTGATGCATGTCAGCAAGAATAAGCGCTTTCGAGTAGGAAGCGACTTATTCATTTCGCTCGGTGCGGAATTTCACAATGGAAGACTTTTTTTTGAAAGCGAATCTTTTGCAGCTAATTGTGAAGCTAGCAATTCCAAATCTCTACGAGAGATCTTCAAATATTTTCCACAGTGAGAGTACAGTGAAGATTTAGACTTTGCGAGCAAATTATCGTTTCGCGCATGAAGGATAAAATATTCGTATGATGAAATTCCTCTCATGAATATTACGAAGGATTTTTATTTGCATAAAATTAACGCAAATATAAATCCTCGACTCTTCGTTGATACTTCTGTGTAGTTTGATATTTCTCGACGCGAGCGAACTTTAATTGTTGCATAAATTGGAATTGAAAAGCCGGTGGAACAGGCGACAAAGTGCCGCGACAGATTCGATTTTCGCACAAAGACACACGATATGCCGTGAAGTAATTATTACACGGAATAATAGCCCGCTTGCAGTCTCGTGACTCACTAAAGTTAAAACAAAAAGAATCATCGATCGCGTCGTCCTACAACGGATCGTTAACTTGATCGACCTTGCACGATTTTTTGCTAATTATCCAATCATGTCGGTCATGAATAATAATATACAGTTTGCGTATCCTCGATTATTCCTAATAATGTATCCTAAAGAGACGGTAAAACATGATTTGCTTCGTCTCTTTCAGGTATGTATAAATGAATTTTATTACAGAAATTATACAAATATTATTAATAAATATTAATAAATATTATTATTATTAATATTATTTATGTCATCTAATTTTAAGAAAGAGATAGATAGATAGATAGAGAGGGAAAGAGAGTTTGCATAATGCATGTTATTTTTATAATTTTTTATGAGCTGGAAATATTTATTGAATTCATTTATAATTCGCGCGAAATTATTTTTGAAATATATTTTTTTTTTCGAAAATCTTTTGTAAATTTATTTTTTCCTTCGTGTTTGTAGAAATATTGTCGCGAGATTGACACTACTTTTAGATTTGGCAGCATTTGCGGGCTTTCATCCTTCATTCTGGCGTACAACGAACGAATTCTCACATTGTCGTATGCACCTGACGGAAACATGTGCGGGTATTTGGACGCGTCAGCTGGACAATCAGCTTCGACGTTTGCCGCTTCGTGAGTCATTGCCCTTGTAATGCGCGATTCTTATCGTTGGCGCGCTTTTCCGCGATGTTAGTCCATCAACATATGATAGTTACACGCTGTAATACACGATGGAAATCGATTAACTGTTAGATGGACGTGCGATTAAATCTTTTCTCATAATATTGCCGATAATTACGAAGTCGCATTTTTCAAGGAGATTTCTGTAGAGAATTTTAAAATAATATTTGTTTAATTACGATAAGATTATTTGAGTGTGTTTATAAAAAATCATAAGTAGAACGCGATTGCAGCAATATATATAACATTAATAATTTAAAAATAATATGATATAAGAATTGGATACATAAAAAACGTGCAATTTAAAAAGAAATAATTACAAGCACGGTACTTGAATATTAATAATTAATAATAATGTTTGTGTAAATATCTTGAAGTAAAATATAATCAGATCAATCTCTCTTCCTAAGTTTTGATAATATTTTCGAATACACTTTCTACACTTCGCAAATAAAAATATGAACCAGAATTAAATTCCAATGTTTCAGTTGAGATAAAAGCGAAGGTCTAATCATTCTGATAATGTAAAAATATTTTCATAGTGATAAATATTTAATAATTATAGAAAGGGATTATAGAAGAAGAAATAATTGCTTTCTAAATTCTTCTTTTATCAAGAGAAAAGTTAAAGTTTATTTTGAATATATAAATCCTCCACGGTAATATATTTAAATGTTAATGTAATATATATGTTAATAATTGATATACATACAGGATGTCCTAAAATCATCGTCCTTTCTTTTGGCAGATTCCTTAGAAGATTTCAAGATGAAAATCCTAATACAAAAATGTCAAAGCTATTATAATTTTTAAACGTGAAGAGATTATATTTAACGAATGACAAGGTTGAGATTTCGCGCGGTCAGGCGCAGCGAAATAGTAGACACCTTCATGGTAACATGAATCGACCACTTTGACAGCTGAAGTTGGAAGATGTCGCAAAATTTTACTTGAATTATTTTTTAGATGCCTTTAGTTCTTGCATCCATTATTTGTAAAAAAATGTACTAATGCAATGCGTAGAGAAGCCGGAAAATATATAATGACAATGCTATTGTAAATTTATATAATAATTATAATAACCTAAAAAAGACGTCCCATTGATAGAAGCACATTTTTCATTTTGTCTTGCCTGAGCGCGCAAAACATCAGCAATGTCATTCGTAAAATACAATAGCTTCCCATTTAAAAACTATTCTAACCTCGACATTTTTATATTAGGATTTTTATCTTAAAATGTTTTAAAAAATCTGCCATTAAGAGGAAGTATGATGATTTTAGGACACCTTGTATATACAAAAAAAAAAAAAAAAAAATATTAATGAAATTCATGATAAAACAGGAAAAAAAAACCATTTAACTTCTATAATAAAACATTGCAAAAAAAAAATTAAAAAAGCCATTAGAATTTAACAAAACAATCTTTCGTCCCTTTTAATATATGTGAAACATGGAAATTTTTAATGAACCGTAAAGCATTCCGAGAAAACAATATTAATTCAAGCTTCATGTGGTGAGATTTCTGCAGAGAGAGAGAGAGAGAGAGAGAGAGAGAGAGAGAGAGAGAGAGGGAGAGAGAGAGAGAGAAAATCGTAATTGGATAAACAAGTTACATAATTAAATACAAGACACAGTTTTTCTCTCTGATGCTGTGTCAACGTTGAATATCCCATACAATCGCAAATTTCTGATCAGATCGGAGAGCAGAACGATACTCTCCGTTACAACTTGACGATGCTGTCGTGAATCCACGCTGCGGGAGGCAGTGACGTGTCGAGAGTGGGGGCGTCTAGCTGACTGGCCGCGCTCAGCGAAACTGTCTCGGCGTTTGCTTTGACAGTGGTGTAACAACCTTCGTGAGAGTCACGCCGCGCTGTTCGTCTCACAAAGAATTGACGAGAGCTGTCTCGTATTTTCAAAAAAAATCGATCGCCGCGCCTCGTCACCAGTCGCGATTTGCACTTCCCCCTCTCCCTCCCACTTGTCGTCGCTTCTCATTCGAAAGTTTACGCGGAGTTGCAAGGCGCCACTTTCGAATCGATCCTCTTCATCGAGCCTCGAAGAGGATCAATCGAATTAGAGGTCAATCGAGTTAAAGTCATTCTCGTTGAAATTTGAAGAGATATCTTTTCCAAAGTTTTGTTTTTCTTTTTTCTGAAGAGAAAGTTGTCGCAAAAGTGCAAGATTACTGCAAACAATTAATACAAATTCTCTCTTTTTTTTTGAGAGTGAAGCAGTGGATTGGTTTGATCGATACGAGCTCGACGATTACAATCACGTTCTCATTCGAATAAACATTAAAGAGGAGATAGCATCGAGTGTTTCTCGTGCTACAGACACAAGGACATTATTATTATTACGATACTTCACGGGCGCGAATTGTGTGTGATTTGTGATAAACATTATCTATACGAGAAGCGATACGAAATCCTTTCGAGACTGAAAGGCAAGAGTCATCCATTTCGGGAAATGTCGGTAGTGGTTCCTATCCTGTCCGGAAGTGCATATTAATCGCCTAAGGAGAACAATGTTGACGGCGCTCCTCTGTGGCTCCTCGTAAAAGGGTATCTCATCGTGCCCATCCATTTAATAATTCGATCGTTAAGTGATGTCACGACTCGTTCCGTTTCGTTAAAAGGTAAAGCAATTTTTCTCATATAAGCCGTATATACTCATATATCTAGCACACAAATATTTTACTACATAATATTTTCCTATTTGCAACGAATATTTGAATTGTAAATATTATGATAGTATGATATTATGATAATATTATGATGATAATATTATGATATTAGCACAGTAATTTTGTGATAATTCAGAAAAAAATAGTCATATGCGGATATTATGTGTAACAACACATGTAAATTATTCGATAAATTTTAATTTTAATTTTAATTATTTAAATTTAATTTTAATTAAAATTATTTAATTTTATTTTTTAATTATATTATATTATATTATATTTTATTATATTATATTATATTTTTAATTATATTATATTATATTATTTTTTAATTATTTTTAATTTTATTATTTAATTATTAAAATTAATAATTTTAAAATTTAAAATCGAATAATTTAATTTTAATTAAAATCAAAACTTAAATAAATTAAAATTTAAAATTTTAATTTTAATAAATCTTAATTTTGATTTTTATTTTATATTACCTCAGATGTCTTTACTAGTATTTCCTTAATCTGTTTTTAAAAATATAAAAAAGTATATTTAGCTGTGTGAAGTATTGAATCAATATTAATCGAGATCTATTTAAAAATTTTGCTGTTTAACAATTTTTTTTTTCTCTATACATTATTTAATTAAAATTTACCGTTTCATTTTTATTGCGGTTACTTACCAAGATTCAAATTTAATCTTAGGAGAAACAGGAAATAATACGTCTTATTTATTTCACGATAAATAACTATGAATATAATGCGTATCATATACGCAGTCCGTATACGCAATAATAAAAACACGTAAAACTGAAACAATAATTATATCGATATTATCATAAAAGCTACTTCCGTATATAGATAACACAAATAAAATCGTTCAATGTCAAACGGCGTAATAATAAATACAGGAAATGATTCACGAACTTGAAATTGTATCCCTGAATAGCAATCAACATATTATTCGATAATCTTTGCTCGAATGATTTCCACACGAGAGGATTTACTTGATGACATATCTTTCCTCAATTCCACAATCTTTGCATACTCAACGATTTATAGAATTCTATGTGTAACGAACCTTCGTGGAATTAATTTTCACGTAGTGATAAATTCTAACACATTTGCTCAGACACGCGAGGGATAAGGCACGAAATAAGTCGTTATTATACACGATTTGGAATTGCAGATTTTAGCCTCATAACTTACTATATAAAATTAATATATAATTACGAAAAAATAATTTAATATGTGATAATTACGATACGTCAAATGAATATAGTGCTAGACAGCATATTTGGTCTGGCGAAAAATTAATTATTTAGAACGTAACTGCTTGAAAATAAGTGAAAAGATAATTCATCACGAGAAATCGCATTGCGTTTAATTAATACAGTAAACCGAAATTTATCAACATCGAGCTATTTATCACGTCCTTTGCGGTAAGCTCTGCCACAATATCTCGACGAATTAATTTTCCCGCGAATGCAATGTGCACGCTTATTACGACTGTCACAAAATTAATATATATTATATTACTCGTACTATCGATATACGAATACTGGAGTTTTTATTTTGTTTAAATGATGACGCTTATAATTGTTGATAGCATGAGAATTAGCGCGCGAAAACAAAACGCGAGTTTCATACCGTGTGGCCAATATAATTGTTCTTTCAGAAAAGGGGTTTTTTTATCATAAAAAAAAAAACGCGAAGATATTCGAGTGAGATCGCACATTTTTTACGGTGATTTCATCCGTTAAAACAATTAACATCACTGAAATAATGTCGAATAATCGGTCGATTTTCATGTTAATTTACTTTCCTGCGTCTGAGCTTGAACTTGGAAACTGCATTTGACGCATAAAATCGTTTATCAACTATAAATGTAATCATGATGTCACAATGAATGTCATATTTTTTTTTTTCGACATACGCGATATCTCTTTTTTGCATCGTTCTTATATAGGCCTTATTATAATTTTGATTTAATCTACTTTATTTGATTGAAATATTAACGGAAAATATAAAACGCGTCTAAGAATAAAAAAAACTTTTATTTTTCTTTTTGTGAAATTTTTTTAATTCAGCAAAGAGCATTACAAATATTAGATATTGGAGTCGTTTTATCAATTACGAGTGGGTTTTTTACACCATGTATTATTGATCGGAAGTCGATAGTAAATTACTTGATACCACATCGGTTTTTACCGTTAATTAGAGCGTGGACCCGCCTGTCGACAATTAACAAGTAGGTCATTCGATCGTCCAGCAGGAATGCAAAAGGGAAAGCACAGATTCATCAGTTGCTGATAGCGTGTTTCATCGATCGGATGATATCGATCGAAGATTCCTCATTGTATGTGTGCCTGGCGAAAATCAATTCTCCAAATTATCGAGCTCTCTAATTTTCCGCAGTAACTAAATTCACTGATAAAATCAAGAAAATTAAGAGAATTTATTTACAATTGTGTTAAAACTAAAATATAGTATAATAGAAATCTAAAAGAATTTAGAACGTAACAAATAAATCACAATTATTTTTTTAATATTTAATTATTTTTTCTATATTTTATTATATAAAAACAAAATAGAATAGTTTAATTCTTTTATACTTTAAAAAATTTAATTCTTCTATATTTTATGAAAAAATTTAATTTTTCTATTTTTATAAAAAGACAAAATATAATAATTTATAATAAAATGGAAGAATTATTTGTAATAAAACCTTTTATTGTAAATAATTATAAATCAGCAATTAAAAATATTTTCTTCTCTCTTTCTTAGATGGAAAGTAGAAGATATAAATATATATTTTAAATTTAATATGACACATCATTTTAATAATTTTAGTATTAATAATTATAATAATAAATTTAATAATAAATTAATTATTAAAATAAATTAATTTAGTAATTATTAAAATAATTATTTTAATAAATTATTAAAATAAATTATTAAAATAAAAATAAATAAATTATAAAAAATTAAAATAAATTATTAAAATAAATTAATTTAGTAATAAAGTAAATATTTAATATACAATACAATATGTCCAGAGGTTAGGTACAATTATTGGAGAGCGAATTGAAAAAATAGAAAACTGTGGAAAAAACAAATAACGTGAGATTAATGTGCTGACGTAATGATCGACGAACTTGTTTCTATGAATGTCATAACGGATATTGAAAAACGCTTTTAAACAGCTTTTGTTCGATGATTTATATTTTCCAAACACGTGAATGGAAAAATCAGAGAAATTGCAAATGGACTTTCGATATTCGAACTTTATGAGTCGTTTATCTTATTTGAACATAAAGTAAACGAGAAGATAATGATAATTCATCAAAGAAGACACAATATCTGCAAGATTTTGCATCAACTTAGAAAAATGAACAATCAAATTCAGAACTTAATAAAGTTTTATTGGAAAAATTATTTTAATTAGCAAATTTATATTGCAAAAATTAATTTGTTTTTTTATATTTACTTTGATTGAATAATTTTGAAATATCTTTTTAACTGAAAAGTTTCCATAAAAGTCGAATTTAAACACATTGAAAAGTAGTCAATATTATAGATTACTCAATATTTAGATTAAAATTCTCAATTTGAATAAAATAGTTCCAATTATTTCTCATCCTTTTTTACATACATAATAAAAATAAAAACATCGTTCAGATAATACTATGCCAGAGATGTAAAATAAGAGATTTTATCTATTTGACAGCTGGAAGATAAAGGCAGCTATCGCAGCGTTACGTCACGTGCTAAATGTTAAGGGTACTGAAACGGATACCGTGCCTCCGGAATCTCAAATGTGCTTGGTGTATATACACGCACGTGAAATTAGACCGCAGCGAGCGTGCGTGCACTCGGACTTTAATATTTTATAATGCCATTTGAGTTATTTGCTCCAATTAGGGATCTATTTTGTGGCGCAATTTTCGATTTTCTGGGTTAAATCTAGCATGCTCGTAATTTATTGCTTTCGTGCTTAAGACGTTATGTGATTTCTAAAATGACGAGTGGTCGTGATACACATTTATAATCTAGATTATAACTGCATTTTTATTGACTAAAGATATTAATATTTTATCTTTTTTTTTAATGTTTTGCCTGTACAATAGTAGCAAAAAATTGTTAAATTAAAAACAACATATTTTTTACATTTATATTGTTTGAAAAATTAAACAAATAAATCCGGATTATGAGAAGGATGAATGTTTTACAAAATATTATGAATTTTGACGTCTTCGTAGAAGAAAATAATTGTTATTAATATTTTTTCTAATTTCTTTATGACAAAAATTTTTGATCGTGAATATCCCCTGAAATCAACTGTAAGAAACAATGAAAAACGAGTAATTTGCAGAAAGAGGGAAAGAGACAGATAATATTTTCCTACAACTTTTAATAAATAACTTTTAAAGGAATAAATGGATTTAAATCAAGTTTTGTACAAATATTTATTAGAGTTTTCTTAATATATGTGAAAATTTTTATTTTATTGATAATATTTTTTCCTTGTCAAATTTATCAATAAGTGCTACAATACGCAATTTTCCAAAAGAATCAAGTAACTTTAAATTTAAATAATTTCCGAACTATTAAGAGAATTGTGCTCAGTTTTTGCACAGATATTCAGAAAAAATGATAGAACAGTTTATAAAATTTTCATGCTTTTATTAATATATTATATGACATATCTTTAATTCGTTGCAAATTAAAATCCTCATAACTTTTGATCGCTTCAGGGAATCAATTTAGAATTTTTTTACAAGTTTCTGAACATGTAAGAACTGCACAATTTTGGTTAAATTCTTAATATTTCAAAAATAGGTACGAAACATCCTTAGAACTTAATGGAAATAGAAATAGAAATGGCAAATATTTGTTTTTTTTTTATTTTGTTATTTAAAAAAAATTATTTTTCTTAATTCATATAAATACGAACAAATATTTCTATCGGAATCTTTAAACGTCTTGAAGTTTTATTGATTTTCAGCGCAGATCGCTCTTTTTGTAATTAATGAGAAATATTCGCTCACGCTGATGATCGCGCGATTTTCGCTCCTTCATCACTCCACTTTCGCATCGTCGCTTCTTTCCTGCTTTCATTTACAATCAAACGTACGCCGATGCTCGTTGACGCATATGTGCGTACGACCGGAGGGGGATTTTACTTGGAGGTTTCCTGTCTTCGTCCGGGATATGACGATATCCCCCCTGCTTGGCCAATGGCGTAAGCATCTAGAAAAGTATTTTGTCTAACAAGTTCGATTCGTAACAATCGCAGTGGTGCAGTAGTCATTTTTTTTTAAATAGCCAAAAAAAAAATTATTTTTAACCTACAAATCATAATTAAAAATTTATATATATATATATATATATACACAACAAGAGTGTGATTGATGCCAACTGAGTCTTTGTTAACAGTTTCTTATAATATCACATGTAAATGAATTAAGAATATAGTGAAATTGTAGAAACAAACTTCCCTAGTTAGTCAAACTTTACTATTAGACAAACTTCCCTAGTTAGTCAAACTTGACTATTATAGTTATACATAAAATACCATATCATCAACTTTACAAACAATGTGCATTCTTCTGGTACGTTTAACTTACGCTTTTTGAACTTATTGTTTCTTAATTATCTTAGAGTGTCTGAATATCTTCTTGTGGTAACTTCGGTATTCTCATTCCCATTATTGTTTAAGAAGAAGCAACACACGCATTAGTGATTGTCGTTGCTAGTAATTATCATATAATAAACGTGAGAGAATTTCTAGTCGATTAGGAAGAAATTAAATTGCGCAATACGAGGTAATCATCAAACTAAAGCAATCCCTAATCAGATAAACCTTTGACTCTTTCGAAAGATATCTCGATTGCGGGACCTACAAGAAAAAAAATTAAGTAATTTTCATCTCTCTCTTTCTCTGAGGTAATCCCTTTTTATCTTCATCGCATTTATCCGCATTTTAACTTATCAGCGACATAAATGAGTTCTCCTCGAGGAGATTTTTCCAGTAGTCCAATCCTATGACGCCCCGCAGTCTTTGAAAACATCGCCGAAAGTAGGTTATGGTATCTCTCGGGATTCAAATCGTTATCTTGAATCCGAGGAAACCGTGTAATTTGCCTTTTCAGCACGCTCGAAGCATGCGATTATTTTCCCATTTCGACTCGAAATCGCTTTTACGGTTATCTCCTGCAAAAAAGACGGTTGCTTCGTCATCGGAGTACCCTCCGTATTTTTATTTATCGGATGACGTATCGACCTCTCTAGTCCCCGGATCGTTGGATCTCCGCTCGTCAACCCCGATAATTAGTCCGCTGCGTCGTTAAAGAGGGCAGGGTCACACCATGAGAAGGAAACACGCAAGGCACGCTTACGGACTTATTCAGTCCTCAAAGGCGTGCTTCGGCATATCGCGCGTGTATATGAATAACTTAACGAGGCATCATCGTGTCCTCGTGTCCACAGTATTGCTTACGTTCCTCGGTGTGACATTTAAAGCGCGTGCACACTTACCATATATTAAGCGCTCGAGCTAATGCGCGCTGGTGGACACGTTTGTCAGGGTCGCATCAGCCTGCATTCGGATGACTAGTTTATGAGTGGAAAAACAATTTTCGTAGAGACAACTGCATAACAAGCCATTTATGAAAATTGAAGATTAAAGCAATTTAATTTTGAAGACGCAATGAATGTGTGGATGATCAACAAAGCCAATTTGCTTGATTTTTATTTTAAGGGGCCGTTCGAACTCTCAAAAAAATAAATACATTTTTTAAATTATTTAATAAAATCTTTTTATCTTTTCACAATATGAATACAATATTATTAAATACTTAAATAAAAATTTTTAGAAGAGGAAAAGAAATAATATTTGCAGATTTATATTTTCATGTACGGTGTGCATGAAAACTCGGATTACGTTCGATGAATTGACTTCAAATTTTATATGTGATTTCTTAAGATTCCGCATCTGCTAGCGAAGTCTTTTTTTAATCTGATAATTCTCCATTTTTCTGTTATAAACAAAAAAGGTGGACCTTTTTTTTCAAAAAAAAACGAAATTTTTTTAACGCGCCGCCATTTTTTTATTTTCTTTTTAAATTTTGAGAAAACACTTTGATAGCAGATAGTTATTACAATGTTTAAAAAAACTTGAATTTTTTTATTTCGGATATGATTTATGAACGTTTTCATGCATACCAAGCAGCCACTTAAAATTTGGAGAAATTTTTCAAATATTCCCATAATTTAAAAAAAAAAAAATTTTTTTAAGCTACAAATTTGTATTTACGTGATTAATAATATTATATTAATATTGTAAAAAAATAAAAATTTTTTTATCAAGTCGTGTTGCGCTGCAAAATATCTAGAAAATGTATTCATTTTTCGAGATCTTAAGGCAAAAATAAATAATTGAAAAATGAAAAATTTCAATTTTTTAACTAAAATAAAAATTGATAATCTCAGCAAATGTTAAGTCCATCATTGAAATGATGGAAAAGTGTTATTTTTTTTTCTTTATTATTACATATTACAAATCCATTTAAGAATCATGCATTTTTTTTAAATCAAAACTATTAGAACTTATATCAATGAGGAATTCTTTTTTTTAAACTCGATAGCTTTATGTTACAAATGATTGAATATTAAACTATTATATATATTTATGAATCAACATTAATCACATTGCGATGCAATTTTCCTTAGCATACTATAATTATTATTAAACTTTTAATTAATACAATGATTATTATCATAATAAAGCTGGAAGAGAGAAATATCGCTCATTCTAGCATATCATCTTTAAAGAGACATCGCCATTCTTTTTCTTCGCGTATATATTACAAATCATAAACATAATGGTCTTGCTAAAGATATTTTTTACAAGACTAATGATGACATTTATATCGTATATGATACGTTGACGTACTTTGGCAAAAAACATGACTCTTTTTTCTTTCATGTTTGTTTTATATGACGAAGCTAATTGTTTTCTTTTTATTATATAAGCATGTGTGATATTACGTTGAAAAATTAATTAATAATTATTGAAATATGTATGGCATAAAATAAATTTCACTACATATGATATTATTGAGAAAAGCGAAGATCAGACAACTGCGTATGATGGTTCATGATAAATGTGGGACATAAATAAAGAGTCCTTAAGATTTGTAATACAAAATTATTGCATTGCATTATAGGTACTAGAAGTGATGTCAAGCTGGAGAGTTGTGTATGGTGATGGGGAGATCTCAATTGATTTGCTGGAATTGATGTACAAAAAGGCCTTTAATAGGCGTCGATTATCCTCGCCCACAATTTCCGACGATTATCCAATCGTGGTATTGAAAGAGGTGCAAAAATCTCGTCGCCGCAACGATATTTAAACTATTGAAAATTATTGTGAACGCACGTCGCAGCAAATATCGAACGATAAGCGTAGTAAATTGTAGCACATTTTACAATTAATTGATGGATTAAAGAAAGGCCCGCTAAATTTCCCGGGATGTATTTAAAAATACGCAGTGTGTGAGAATATTTTAAGCCTGTGCTTTTTTAAATTTTTATACGTATTATATATTCAAAAAATAAATATTCAAATATTCAAATGAATGTCATCATAACAAAGCTCATGTTTAATCGCAGAAAAATGATTCTTTTTATATGACATCTTTCACAAATCGAAATTTTATACTCTTATGCCTTTTAAGACTATAATGTTCACAGATCTGAGAGATAAATCTTCTTTTAGATATAAGTCAAAAAAGATAAAATCATTGTGAACTACTTTTATATAAAAGGAATCAGACCCACTTTTATTACTATTTCGAGTTAAAGTCATTTTGGGAATCGATGTTCTGAAAACATATATATATATATATTAAGACAACTTAATTTACTCACGTTTCTCTATATATAGTAATATAAATATATTCACAAATTAATAATCTAAATTTATGATCTAAGTATATCTAAATTTTTTAAAATTTATGGAAATTTATTTTTAATTTGTCAACTAAATTTAATTTAAATATAACTATTGGGTTATTGTATATATTATATAAAATTAAAATTTTATAATAGAATTTTAAAACAGATTTAAAATTTAAATTTAGAAATATATATCTATTTATTTATTTATTTATTTATTTATTTATTTATTTATTTATTTTATTTATTTATTTATTTATTTATTTATTTATTTATTTATTTATTTATTTATTTATTTATTTATTTATTTATTTATTTATTTATTTATTTATTTATTTATTTATTTATTTATTTATTTATTTATTTATTTATTTATTTATTTATTTATTTATTTATTTATTTATTTATTTATTTATTTATTTATTTATTTATTTATTTATTTATTTATTTATTTATTTATTTATTTATTTATTTATTTAGATATATATATATATATATATATTTATTTATTTATTTATTTATTTAGATTAGGTTTACAGAGCAATTTTTGTTTTTGACAGAAAGATGTTCTACCTATAAAAATCAGAATTGTTGTCATATGAGAAATAGAATCGAATATCGATTGCAAGGGAGAAGTCAACGATCGTAGAGTATCGTCCTTTTGCGGGAAGCCTCTATCGCGAAGTGTCCATCGCTGTATGAAAAATCGGCCACGTCGAAAACGTCTGTTTACGCGTTACGAGCGTTGACCCACTAAAGCATCGATGCGATCTACCGCGATACCGAGCGACGCGAATGCTAATTCGATTAGCTCCCCCCCAAGTGACTTCGGTCTACCCCGAGCGACGTCGGTTGCCCTTACGTGACGTCGGTATCACCCCGTTGGTCCGTGAAAAGAGTATAATAGTAGTACCGATATAGAGTAATTCCGATAGTAAGACACGTGGTATATACGGAGCCATATATATATCCATTTTCTCCGCACGTGTATCATCTTATTATTATTATTATATCTTATCTAGAATAATGTATAGCTACGCGAGGAACATTGATTCTTTTTTTAATATAATCAATACGTCACAATACGCTTTTGAATTGATAAAGGATTCTATATTTGAGGTTATATTGTATTTGTTTCTATTATTCACCTTTAATAATACACTACTATATCTCTTATATTAAGGATTTTGTTACATGAAAATACATACATTTATCACTGTACAGTATATTCGTTAAAATAGGTCAATGCTTGATCGATACTTAATTCTCTCAATTCCTGCGAAATTCGTGACAATGTTACCTACATTCGAAGCATAGCTTCGAAATATATATGTGAATAATACTTGTCTGTTTCTGGGAGTTACAGAATTATATAAAGACGAATTTATATCACGAGATTGAAACTAAGATATTAAGTATTATTAAAGCAAGAAGAAATGCAAGGAGATATATATATATATATATATATATATATATATATATATATATATATATATATACAATCTTTTGCATTCCGGAAAGAAAAGGAGACTACTCAGTATTCTATTTGTGTCAAAACTGTGTAGAATATTTTATTCTTGATTATAACATAAAATTTTACAGTACATACCCTCCAATAACACAAATAAAATAGCCATAAAAGATCTTTTCTTTTTAATATTGCATTACTAATCTTGAAAATATCATATTAAAGCCATTTATCCAAGTAGAACACAAAAGTCATAATGATATCATTAGGATATCATCATGACTTTATTTGTCTCTTAAAAGTCACTCATAAAAAATGAAATGAAAACAGAAAATTATTATTATATCAAGAATTCATCATAAAGGTGTATCGACTGACGTCATAATGATTTTTTCTAAATTGACTTCTACTTAATGTCATGATCTTATTATGATTTTGTGTTACTTGGTTATTTATATTGCAATCAATTTTCAGAACCTAAATTTTTATTGCATTATTCGCGTTTATTCAAATGCTATTAAAATAAGAAAAAAATATAAAATTCTGATCAAATTCTCTGCTTTCATGCGCATGCTTTGTTAATCTGCAAAATTATTTTTCCATGATAATTAATGAAAATTTCAAACGCGATTCTTCGTTCAAAAAGCAAAATGAAATAACTCTAAATAAATTCTGCTATTTATCATAGCACGCTCATCGGAAAATTCTAAAATGTGTCTTGATATTGCGATGACTTATAGTTTCTTATCATTTTTATACATCGCGATTTCTTTTCCATAACTTTATTTTTTCTCAATCATGTTATATAGTAAGCCCATCTTTTCATTTATTTATAAAAATGTCTTCTCTTACATCGGATTAATCTTCTTCTGCCAATCGTTTTTCTTCTTTTCTTCTTTTTTCTTCTCTTCTTCTCTTCTTCTCTTTTTTTCTTCTTCTCTTCTTTTTTTTCTTCTTTTCTTCTTTACTTTATCGTTTTCTAAATTTACACACAGACGGGATTTCGATACACATTTGGCAACCAAATCTCTCCCCCGTTCAGCGCCATCTCGCCACCCTTGCTACGAAGCAACCCCCATCGATTTTCCGCGCCGCCGCCACCGCCGCTTTACCAAATAAGGAATGGACTCGAACCAACCCCCCTCTCGAAACTTACAACATGGCCGGCCACCGGATGACAGTTGTTGCACTCGCCTTGCCTGCCCGTTGACCCCGTGACGCATTCCAGCATCCCGTACGGCGTGCACCTGTCAGCGTCATGTGTTCGCGCCGTCAGCGCCGATTACGCCGCGATTCCGCGACGGTGATCGCGTCGAACGTCATGCAACTAATCGCGCCGCATAGAATCCCCGACGCGTTCTCGTAAAATCCTGCCAGGACTCCTAGGTTCGAGTCCCTCTACGAACGAGCCTGCCGTTCCGTTACTTGTGAGAGTAGGTGACAAATATCACAACAATATTTAATTACCAAATTTCTAATATATATTTCAAATATTAATATTCATACAGCGCGATACTTCTTACAGTATTATTAGTTTTGTTTACTTTGATCAACTTTCAACGTAGTTGAATTAAATTTTCGTCTTTATATAATATTTTAAGTTTTAGGAGCACGCAAATAAAAAATTAACTCAAGAAAACTAAAAATAATAAATAAAAAATAAAAATAATAAATAAAAATGAGCGTCGAGAAATCTGATAAAAGGTATCTGAAAGTTTGCTTCTGAAAAATTGACATATCAACATATCGACAACTGTTCTTATGTTGATGAAAATTGATAAAAAAAACGTAATGTTTTATAAAAATTGAAAATATCTATGATATATTGCAAGAGTAGCCAAAAATAATTTTGTTCATTGTGCTTCGTCGATCATCAGTCAATCAGCGAGGCGTTTGACATTTTGAGTGTGCAGGTTCTTTGAACTCCGTTCAAAGAACCCTCTCATCGTTCGCGAATGTGTGGGAGTTTTGGCATCGAGTGCCGAGAGACCGTTTGGGATAGGTCGCGAGATTGTTATTTTAGTGTAATAGTCAAAGAGAGTATTCGTTCGTATTGAATTGTTCGCACACGTACACACACAAATAACACTTTTATTGCGGATATTGGCATAGGTAGATGAAATGAGGTAATATTGTGGAACTTGTTCATTAACAAGTCAATGCAGCAGGTGCATTATACGTTTTTTAATTGCATTGCGCTGAGGCGCTTTGGAATTTCGCCACGACACAATCAGCTGTGTGACTTTTAATTACGATGTAAATGATTCTTTTTTGTCTCAAGTTAATTGTCTCGCTTCGATTGCCTTTTATGTCCGTTGTATAGGCTAGGGAAATGTCAAACAGTTTTGAAAAAATAATATGTTAAGTCGAGTATATTAATGATTTAAAAGAAAAGAAACGAAATGAGAGAGCGTTAATGAAAATATCAGTGTTTTCAAGTGATTTTCATCGCAAGCAATATTTTGAATTAGAATAAAAAAGGATCACACTTATTTCTATTAATCGATAAAAAAAAAATACTGCGGATAAACTAGAAAAATTTTAAATCTGTTATTGAAATGGCAATTAAATATATAAGATTTAAGAAAATATCGAAGCTAGGAATATCATATGAATTTTTTACACACGAGAGTTTGTAGTTTTTACATAATCACTTTTGTGATGAATTCTAATTATTTTTCTTCATAAATATTTCAAACATAATAAAATATACATATGCATATCCTCTATGTATTTATTTTTGTCTTATTGTAAATTTATTTTACAATAATAATTATAATCGTAAATATATTAATATTAAATATGTACACCTTTAAAGTTTCTAAAAATAATGCAATCTATTTCCGTTATTGCCAATTAAGTAGTTTCAATTATTAATTAATAATAATTATTATTAATAATTAATAATTGAAATTATTAATTAATAATAATTATTATTATTAATTAATAATAATAATTATTATTAATTAATAATTGAAACTACTTAATAATAAAAATAATTAATAGTTAAAATATATAAAATAATTAATAATTAATAAAAATAATATTAATAGATTAATATAAAAATTGATGTGTTTATGTACAGAGTGTCCCAGAATTTTGCGAGAAAGTGCGGGAGCATATTATACGTGTAGAAGTAAGAAAAAAATATTACATAAAGTTTAATAGAAATGCTTTATTTATAAGCAAATATTGAAACGGAATATGAAATAACAACTAATTTTCCATTGTGCAGAATCAGTGTATATTAATATACTCCTCATTTGAAAACATTCTTGGCATTTTGATGATAATTGTTAGTTCACACAACGATTGAAATCTAACAGCTATTGATATAAGAGTAACAATCATACTAGATATGAATACCCAGATAAGATAAACACACGTTCGAGCTTTCATATTCTGCACAATGGAAAATCCGTGATTACCTATTTCATGTTTCACTTCAATATTTGCTTATAACTTTATAACAAAGCATTTTTAATCAAATTTTATATATATATTTTTTTTTTATTTTCATTTATAGAATATGCTCTCGCAGTTTGTCGTGCAAACATTGAGACTCCCTACATATCGAAATCAATTTCTAATATTTTAGATTTTTAGCATATTTATTAAAAACGTATATTGTAAAGAAGAAAACACAGAGAGATAAAATAATTGCGCACAAGAAAATATTGCGAGAGACACACATGTTACTTGTTTCAAACGTTCCGTACTGAAGAATGCCGGAGGAATGTCAAACGTAAACATTTATTTCACATTGCAGCTCACAGTGCTATTTGCGTTGTACTTTCATAGCACCCGTTGATAAAATATGCTATTAATCGACACTGTTTTTAACAGAAAGGATCGGTTGGACAGTATAAGTGTCATATTTTTAAATATGTACGCGGTGTTTGAATATATAATAACAGTTTCCACCTTTAAAAGTATTTGATTTTTTTTTTTAGTAAATATAAACTTTTGTATATTTTTAATATACAAAATGTAATACAATCAGCAATTTTATGTTACAATTGTTTAATTGATTCTTTTTAGAAGTATATACTTCAGAAATTTATTAATTCAAAAATCCAGCTTATATCAAATACTTAATATTTTAATGAAATTTTTATCAGTTATGAAATCCATTAACATTATTTTAATATTGAGGTAAAATAATATTAAATCTGTAACTGATTAAAAAATTTTCAATAATTTTTGGTCACATGGAAAAACTCATTAACATTTTTTCATTAACATTTAAATTAAATAATATCAAGTTTGTGAATTTTTTGAAAATTAATATTTATTATTCATAATCAGATATTTCTTTTTATAGTATTTTTTATTTTTTGAGAATATTCGTAAACAACCTCTGTTAAAATCAATATCGAATTGCCCTGATTTATTTTGAAACGCGACTTTACATCCCAAAATATCATAGATACTTATATAAATAAAAAAATCAGATTTCAAGAAAACTTCAAGCGATACACAATATATGATCACGTTTGTGAGAGAGATTCGCGAGAAGCTTGGCGGCCGAAGATGACGAGCGCAAAATGTGCCTTAGGTCCGAAAATAACGTGGCCGTTCGTTGGTACGGCGAAATCTCATCGTTCGCAATTTTAGAAACCGTGAAGCCGATCGTCGTTCTCGCCGCACGCAAGTGACAAGTACGATGAGCTTAGTCCTCTCGAACGTCCGTTAGCCGCTCTCGGTCCGCGTGTCCTCACGGCGCGGGATAAAACTCCATCGGGACGTTCCCACGTGAGTCATCGCTCTGGTCCTCGTCAACCAGATCGAATGGAGCCTCTTCGCGAACGCTTCAGGTGAGGTGAGGTCAGCGGGGACATCCCGTTCGCGGAAATTGATCAGCGGGATTCATCCCCCGCTGACGAGTTCGCGGAACTCATTTGTCCTGCGACATATCGATACGGATACGCGTTAATCCGAGCCGTCCAGGCGTGCGCATGTATGTCTCTCGTATGGAATTAATGATTCGATGTAGTGCGGAGTAAATATATAGGGCTCTCTCCGGCCAGAAATTTCAATTTCATTGTAGTCTCGGACTGGTGACAAGTTATCACTCGTCAATCCGTGCTTGAATAGGACTCCGATCGTGTAAACATATCTTTTTGTCCGCTCATTAAATTAATCTCGAATAAATCTTCGAGTATCTCCTGTAATTTATCTACAAAATATAATCCCCCGTGAGCTTCCTTCGATGTGTTTTTAGCGGGAAATCTGTGTGAGGAGTGTGTTAGAAATATTATATGTGCGTGACATTTCGAGAATTTCCAAAATAAAAAAGAAGTTTCGCTTTCGTTAGCAAATTTTAAATATGGATTCTTTTAGAGAAAAAAATTCCCAAACAATCTAAAAGCTGTTTACATACTTTCAATGTCAATAATAAATCTCTTAATAATTTTGATTAGCTTTCTTTCTTTTTAAATAATATATTTCAAATTATAAAATCTAATAAAGAAAACTTAATAAATGAAAGATTTTAAGTGGATCAAAACAACAACTGTGGTTAAAAAAAAAAAAGAAAACATTATCCTTTAATGCAGCAATTATTATTATTGCTAGAGTGATACGATTAAGTGATTACTTATCACTCATACTAAGTAAAAACTCGCTTGTAAAGCACACGACTTTGTCTTACAGATGCCTTTCACGTTGTAAAGTGACCCTCGTGGAGAGAAGCTGTACACTTACGATGGGCAAGCTTTTGAGTCTTCTGGCTCGAGACGAGTCTACCTGTTGCACACCTCAAAAGTACGACGTCTTCTTAGATTTCGAAAGTAAGTCATACTTAATCTTCTCACGAAGAATTTTAATATTAATTTTTTTTTACACCTGACCCCTTAATGACCCCTAATCCTCTTGTGCAAGAGAAAGGGGGAAGGAAAGATTTTGAAAAAATATTTAAACACTTCCATAAAATAACATATATATTTTAAATACAATCTCTGAAGCTTAATAAATGTCCTATAAAATAAAGATACATAAAATATATATTGAGTTTGATAAAATTAATTCGTTCTACTTGTTTCCTAGATGCACAGCCATCGGACATCGAACGCGAGACGTTCGAGGCAGTGCAAAGGGTGCTGAAGAATTCAGAATCTATTTTGGAGGAAATACAATGTTACAAGGGAGCCGGGAAAGAAATCAGAGAAGCGATTTCGGCACCCACGGAGGAATGTCAGAGAAAAGCTTATCTGACCGTAGCACCCCTCGTCGCGAAACTCAAACGATTCTATGAGTTTTCCTTGGAACTCGGTACGCATCAATAATTACATTGGCGATAACAGTTTTCTATAAATAGAGATGTTACCCACTCCATCTCTCGTTCGTCATGTTCGATATCGACGTGAATATTGGAAAAAACTTTTATCTGCATTTTAGCTTTTAGCTTTTACATTTAAGGCACGTGCTTTTAATTAGTTAATAATTATCGGAGGAATATCCGTGAAAAAGATTTCGCTAGATATCTGATTTACTTTTTTCTAGCGAATATTTCTGGGTAAAAGCATATATTGAATGGCATCGATATTAAATTTTTTATATTTTTGCATTTTGTTTCATTAATTATTCTTTATAAAGCTCAATAAAAAAACCAAAAGCTGTTATCGCCAACAATTTTTATTTATTTGAATTATTGAATTGGTTATTATTGTTTTTGTTTTATTATTCTGTATCTCTATTATTATTAACTGACATTTATATTCAATTATCAATATTGCATTACATATTGTTTTCTTTTATTGTTCACTTTTATCTGTGCAATATTCTTCTAACTAATTATATTGATATTGATTAATTTTTGCAAGTATTGGCTCGCGCGCGAATATTTATTCTCAAAATATTGTAAATAATATTTCCAACCTTTCGCCTAGATTAATTCCCACATTTATTTCCTTAATAATTCATTTATCTATACACGCAGAAAGGGTGGTCCCGAAAATCTTGGGGCAACTGTGCTCGGGAAATCTCTCACCGACGCAACATCTGGAGACGCAGCAGGCCCTAGTCAAGCAATTGGCAGAGATATTGGAATTCGTATTGAAGTTCGACGAGCATAAAATGAAAACGCCAGCGATCCAGAACGATTTCAGTTATTATCGAAGGACGTTGACGAGGGCGTCGTTGGCGCGACAGGACAACGCCGAGAAGGACCTAGTTGTCGGCAACGAGCTCGCCAACCGAATGTCCTTGTTCTACGCCCACGCGACACCCATGCTTCGTGTTCTGAGTCACGCGACCATTACTTTCTTGATGGACGTAAGTGGTATCGCTTCTCTACATTATTCTCGTCCGCGCCGGACTCCCATTGTTGCCTGGACAATTATTGATCCAGCCAGATGCTAACTGATGACAATTAGCTGAAATTCCGCGGTAATCCAAGCGATTTCTCGACGTATCCCTTAATTATTCCTTCACTGAAAGATAATTCTCTATTTTTTTTTTTTGATCTGAAAAATTTTTTTTTTGATCTGAAAAATTGATCTGATTCTGAAAATTGATCTTGTTAGGAATTTTTTTAAGAATTAATATTAATAATTATTTTATATTAACAATAGAATTTTTAAAATTGTATACAGAAAGATTTGTGAGATGAATAATACAATTTTATCTTCAGTGATATAAAAGCAAAAAATAAATTAAAAGTATAGTAAGAACACATCTCCTTTACTTTATTCATTTAACAAAAATATTTTGCGAATATTGATTACACATTGACACGTATAAAGATATTTTTTAACGTTGCAATAAATCATCAGCTTTTGCTCGCGTTGATTGCGATGACAAATAACCGCGTTACGTGATCGACATGAAGCACAATGGCAAGGTAGACAGAAAAAATTTGTCCATGAAAATAATGGCTCTGCTGAAGCAGGAAATTGACAGGTATTCTGGTCTGCGACTCAAATTATCCGAGCTCTATAAATTTCATTACGTCGATCAAACAAATAAATGTGGCATGACGAACAGAATTTAATGTTATATGCACGCTTTTAATTAAAATAACAAAAGATAACAAAATAATAATTGAAAAATAATATTGGAAGTATCTTCAATTTATGTACAATAAAAATGTATATTTCAATAATGAAAAAAGGATGTTTTTAAATATAAATTCTACAAGAGAGATGTTAAAAAATGTGAAAGTTTATATATAGAAAATGTTTGTAAATTTTTGAGATAGAAAAGTTGGCCTTTATTTTAAATAATATGTTTAACCTTTATAAAATTGTATTTTTTTTTTTATTCTTAGAACGAAGATATAGCGAGAGAAAATATAACAGAAACGCTTGGTACAATGGCAAAAGTGTGTCTTCGAATGTTGGAAAATCCGTAAGTACTGTTTCTATCAAAATGCAAAGATAGCTTTACCAAGAAATTTCTTCGAAGCTAATTTGGGAAATATTTTCTCCCAGGAATTTGTTGGCGCAATTCCAACGAGAAGAGACCCAGCTCTTTGTTTTAAGGGTCATGGTGGGTCTGGTGATACTCTACGATCATGTACATCCCCAAGGTGCCTTCGTAAAGGGTTCGAATGTGGATGTGAGTACCAAAAAAATTGCAAGGAATTTTCAACACAATATTTTAGGAAAAAAAATTTTCTATTTAACGAACGTTGCTTTAATTGATTATATTAATTTTTAATTTCATATATACGTGTATTTTAAAATATTTTTAAATAACCAGCTTTAAAAATCCCACAATTCCACATGGAAAAATATTTATTATAAAATTTGCAAATAGATCTCCCATTTTGTTTATATTTTCTCAAAGACAATAACTCGAGGTGTCGTAATTTAACAGGTCAAAGGCTGTGTAAAACTATTAAAGGATCAGCCGCCTTGTAAGAGCGAAGGCCTGCTGAACGCCCTTCGCTATACCACGAAGCACTTGAACGAGGAGAACACGCCAAAAAATATAAAGAATCTGCTGGCCGCATGATTACCGAAGCAACGCGGCTGCTGCATCAGAAGTTGAAGCCGCACTTCTTCGCAGACACTTCTCGAACGGTATCGTCCTCGAACGACCTTCTTTGTAGCTCCAAAGATTCAAGAGTCTCTCCCATTCGCACGCAAAGCGCTCTTCTCTCCCGCGCGCATCCGGTTTGACCGACCACACTGTGTGTTCTCGGAACTACGTCAAAGCTGCCCTATCGAAAACTGCCGAGATATTTAAAGTCTTCGAAGAAAAATTTATTAATTGACACGTTGATATGACCATCGAATTCGTAAAACGATCGATCGCCACGTGTTTATTTTATTTTCCTATGCTCGTCCGAAATAATTCACGTGTGTGATTATATCACTTATTATTTTTGCCCATCTTATATGTTACACGCAAAAGAAATATTGTTGCGTCGCAAATCTTCCGCACTTTATCATTCTCTCTCTCATTGAACGAAAAAGATTTTTTAAAAGATTTTTTGTTAAGCATTGATGTTTCTGTTAGCAATTTATGCGCGAGTTTTCAATTTACAAAATCTTTTTAACGATAGGAAAAGTTAAGTAATAGCCGGAATAGATTTTTGCGCACAGCGATCGTTTTTTTATGCAACGTTTCAACCAAAGTTGTTTATTAACATAATTTCCGCCCGCAGAGGACGAGAAATTAATTAGAGCATATCATAGAGTGTATTTAGGATAGATGTGGACTTTTGGAGGTGTTACGAAGAGAGCTTTAATCACGTTATGGATATTATGGAGATTTTTAGCTCTTGTTTTCTTTGTTGAATGGCGAGCGAGAGGGTGGATTGTGGGACTGTGAGGTATTGTAAGTCGCAAGGTCGAATATCGGAAACTACTACTACCGGAACAAATCTCATTTTATCGCCATAAGCCCGTATTTCAAAAGTATTTGGGATCTATATATAAAATGTATCGAATTATTATTGTGGGTGATCTGAAATCATATTTTGTAGCCTGTCCTTATACATGATTGAAAAACGGAAGAACACCAAAGATGCTTTTAGTGTATAGTCAAAGTTGCTAGAACGGCAGATGTGATTTAATATTATTATTATTATCATCATTACTATATACCACGTTATATTACTAACCTTATTATAAATGATCTTATGAAAGTCCTACTTATAGTAACCAGCGAACTCACATGTGCCGCGATAGAAATCAGTGATCGTCATATAAATACGGATGTGCAAATGTAATTGTACACGATTTGCTGTACTTCCTACTAACCATACATTTGGAGCAAAAGCAAAACTCTGAACTTTTTACATCAAGAAATTTATTATAGATTTATCACGGAGATTATTCTTCGTTTATCAAAATTTTTTTGAAGTATTTATTATATAATTTTAGAATATTCTGTTTCTATATGGCTATATTAAGTGATCAGTTTTTGATTGGTTTTATACATACGATTAAATTTTTGTCTTTTTAATTCATAAACTAAAAGATCATTCGGTGTTCCAATTTCCAGTGCTAATTTTTGATCTCCTATATTTTCTTCATATAATTTTTCAAGATTTTGTAAGAAACATATGTCAAAATTCAAAACAGTTCTCTCCGAACTTTTTACTGTTATACTAAAGAAAGATTCGCGATAAATTAGGGTTAATTTTTTTTATATACATATGTACGACGCGTAAATATCGAAAAGGAAGAATTTACAGAAATTTTCGAACTGACTTTAACACAAAACATCTTCTTGCACGTTTTAGAGATTAATACTTTGAAGACTGCTTGCCGACCATAATGTAAAACCGTGTGTGTAAGTATTACGTAAAAATTAAAAATACATACATTTACACGTGAATTTATCACGAAACGCTCATGAGTAGCAAACCTCAATCACTCACGACTGTATATATACAGATTGTTATGATATATTAATGACATTCACACAGATATTACTGTTACATTGGCACTCCATTGTAACAAGTGCCCTGAATTATTGCCTTGGTAATTTTTAAGAGAAAGATAATGAATACAGTATTCAGTTAATTTTACATTCGTTATATGCTTTATTTTGTAACGTTATTTAATGTCAATTAACACGAGAAATATTATTATCGCACATATTACGATTGTACTTGAATTAAATTAAAGTCCCCGAAGAAACGCATGAGGTTTGTAATTATTTCAGTGCTTACTCTGATGAATCAGTTCCTTGCAATAAAAATTAATATATATACATACGCAATAAAATAATATATATATGTATATGATCTTCTTCACCAGAACTTTCTTTCCTTTGTGTAAGCGTTACTATTTTATAAGAAGACTATTATCAAAAATCCATTCGATGAACAAGATGTATATATATTGTTGACATTGTTAATTTTTTTTTCAGACTATGCATTATTTTAATATATCTTAACAACAT
This sequence comes from Cataglyphis hispanica, assembly GCF_021464435.1. Taxonomy (NCBI): domain Eukaryota; kingdom Metazoa; phylum Arthropoda; class Insecta; order Hymenoptera; family Formicidae; genus Cataglyphis; species Cataglyphis hispanica. Next base: position 2,195,874 of record NC_065979.1, on the reverse strand, counting down.
TATAAGTAGATGATAAAAATATCGCACAAATGTTAATAAATAACAATAAATAATATTTCATCATCCATATGTAAAATTATTATATCTTATATCTTAACAATATAATTGATATTGTAATGTTTTTAAAAAAGGCACCATTGCAATTCAAATATCTCACTTTACATTCGAAACTTAAACTGATTAAAATAATTATAGACTGTCAGAGAAGGAATAAGATAAGAAAGTCACTCTTTATATTTTTTTAAAGCTTACATCTTAAAACTTAAAATGCGCAATTTTACATTAAAAAATTTAAATTGATAAATATATTTTGGAAGATATTTATTTTCACTATAGCGGGTTACATAGCTATTAGGAAGATAAAGATGTTCTTATCAATAATTGATACGACATATTAATGATTAATAATATCATAAACTGTTATACCGTCAGTCGATATTTCATGAAAACAAGTTTTAGATAAAAGAATCATGACTTTTTCAAAAGATGGAACATTAGAGCTAAAAGAGCCGCTCACGTGACGCCACGACGGTGTTATTAAGGCGCAATTCTTTAAATATTGATTGAAAGTGGGTTGGAGTCGATGGGTGGTGCTCGGTAGAGGGATGAAAGTGGAAGGTAGAGGCTGGTCGAACTGGCGAGATGAGATGAGAAAGTTGACCAAGAAGGGGGAGATCATTTATTATAATATATGATAGGCGCGGTCGCTATCTCTATGGGTTTTTTTCCATTATAAATGCAACCCATAGCGAATATAAGCTTCTAATTATTGGTCCACAGCAAAGTTTGATTAAAACAATTTTTATTCTTGCTGATTCTTGCGAGCTACTAAACAGCTATATGAATTTTTAAATTAATTTTACACACACACACAACACACAATACATATATATATATATATATATATATATATATATATATATAATTTATATTCTACTTAGAATTATGTTTACTACAATATTTGAATAATTCGTTATAATTAAGCTAACGCGTTTTTAACATTGACAATGTTGAAGCTCTGATTAGGACTTACAAAATTTTTCATAATATACAGATTTAAGAAACATGTGATTTATGTCAGACATAATCTTGTTTTGAGATATATATTTTTTTTAATTAAAATATTACAATAGTTTGGCAAATGGAAATACATAGATAATCGAAACAATTCTTGAAGCTGTCAATAATCAAATTTTTTTATTATTATATATATATTTTTTATTATTATATATATTTCTTATTACTATATATATATATATATGTATATATATATATATATATATATATATATATATGTATATATATATGCTGTATATCATCCAATAATTTTAAATTTTCCATTATTCTTTTATAATCTAATATTCTCATATGATCACAGGAACAAATAAAGTATTTTTTTTACTATAAACTGTACACCATCGTATCTGTATCAGAAAATATAACTAAGATGCAAACAACCTATTTATAATTTTTAAAAAGAATTTGTTATTGAGCGCAGTATTGAAATTGTTTGCGAAACAGCGAATTAACACTCGCGATTCCTCCCAGAGAGCGGCCATGTTTTCGAAGGCGTCCGAGAATGTCGCCCAGCTTTTGTTTTGCCTTTAGCACGACCGCCACCGCCATCAGCACCACCCTTGTAGATTTCCCCTCCGCTCATCCCTTACCGCCACGCTACAATCCAGCGACCCTCTTTCTTTTTTTCGGGATGCTGGATGCTGCGCGGAGTGAGAGAGACGGACAGAGGAACCCCTATGGATTTTTTTTTCCGTACCGCGAGAGCATCCGCTCTTCTCCCGCACCCCTCCGCTCGCAATGTTTTAAGGGCTGCAACAACGCCTGGTGGTGGTCCTAAAAAAATTCAACCTCCAATTTGTAAGGTTGGCGGCCTGTTTAATTGCGATATCCAATTCCTTCTCGCAATCCATCTTTTTTTCTCTTCCTTTTCCTGCTCAGTTTCTCTCTCTCTCTCTCTCTCTTTTGTTCTTTCATCCCTCTCGTTCGCGGTTTTCAAGGCGTCGAGATGGTTCATAAGGGCTGCTCGCTCGTTAATCTTCCGAGACGTTTTTTTCCTCTTATTTTTTTTTTGCCATTTCGAGATGCGACGTCGTCTCGGTCGGGAATAATAATGAAATTAATCCGCACGACACACCTCGTACATTAATTCCTCGCACGGAGAACTCTTTTCGTGCCGGCCACTTGAAAGTCCCGGCGATATGAATCGCGGTTTTTTTTTTTAATAACGATAATTTGAAGAGAAGGAAGATGACAATTTCGAAAAATGATCATATACAGAATCATAATTTCTGCAGATATGTCGAATATTACACCATCTCTCTTTATCACAAACACCTTCTATATTTCTATTAAAATTGTGATAAGGCGAATTTCTATAATGCACAATAAATATATAATTAAACCATTATCATGATATAAAATAATAATCAGAAAAAATAGGTAGATAAACGTCATGTACATTATTGTTTAATGCAGTTATGCATAATATTTTGTGACATTAAAAAAATTATTGGGACTGTTATAAAATATAATTTTTTCAAATTCAAACATATTCTCTTATATTATTCATTTAATAATTTAAATTAAAAATTAAAACTTTGACAATTATCTATAAAGAAATCACGGCAATCATTTTATTCAAAAGGCATACAATCGGAATTGAATTATTATCTGTTTATTTTTATTTGTTTATTATTAGCTATTTATTATTATGTTTATTTTACATAATCAATTTAACAGAATACATGATTAAAAATATTTTATAAGAAAGCAAACGCTAATATATGTATATTTTTCACGCACCTCTGAATACATCAAGAACGCAATTGCGTCGATTTGTGATCAACTGCAAAAAAAAAAAACTCTACTCAGCGGGCGAGCATAATGCCGGAGTTTACAGTTTCGGTGAGCACCCCTCGCGCGGTTAAATCGTGCCACCCCTTTCTGTCCGCTATGTGGGACATTACGCAGCCTACTCTGGTACGGCCGGTCTAATTGTGATATCGCTTTTTTCTCACTCGTTTTTTTTTTAATCTTTTTTTCAGCTCATCGCGTTCCGCTCGCTCCGCGCACGGTTTTTTTGTCCGTTATTTTCCCGCCACCCGGTAATTATGTGGGCGCGGCGGACCAAACAAGGGAAGAAGCCGACGGCAAGGGAAAAAAAAAGTCGTTTTGCATATTTAAATCCCGCAGGGTGAACGGGAAAGGGTAGCGAGGAAGCGCGAAGTGCGAGCGAGATGGGACGATGGGGCGAAAAAGGGTGCGTTCCGAGCCAAGTAACCCCTATGACGACGAAGCGAGATGGAGAACGGCGAGGGCGCGTGCGCCACGACAATGGGCCGTGTTTGCACACCCGAAAATTGGCCGACGCAGAAAAAGCGGCGACTGTCGCGGCATGAGACAAAAACTGTTTGAAAAGAAAAAAAAAAAAAAAAAAAAAACAGTCAAAGGGAGAACGATTAATCGGAGGACACGCGCTAACTATCACCAATGTCGTCACGCTGGCGCTTATTCGAAAGAATAATTTTCTTTTGAATAAGACGATTATAAGAGGAGATATTAAGAAAAATTCTTTTGATATTTTTTGACTCTTAAAAAGAATTCTTGTAATTTTTGAATCAAATTAGATATTTTATGTTTTAAATATATTTAATTTAATTTAATATATTAATATATTATTAATATATTAATAATTTAATTTAATATATTTAATTTTAAATATATTTAAAATATTTGCAATTGTCATTGCAATGCAAAAATGTCAAAGGTTTATAATAAATATTTTTTATCATTAAATTGTAATAAATGTGTAATATACATATATCTCCCGATATTTAATTATAAAGCTATAAATATAAATCTATGTATATAATTATAAATTGTGTGATTAATTATTTTTTTTTTTAATAATATTATTTGTCATCTCTGCGCTTAATGGTCTATTTTTTCAATCAAGCCACAAATTGATTAGAACCGCAAGAATATTTTTTTCCAGATGCTGCCGACCACAATGCATCACGCGCATCGACACGCTATATAAGATACGTGAACGTAGGCCGGCATCGATCGCGGGGATTAGTCGGATCTAATTTTCCGCGGACGATAAATTAGAATTTATGAAATGAGCGTGAAAGGCGGCGAGCGCGAGTTCTTGGAGGGTGAGCTCTCTCTCGTGAGGCAAGTCCAGTTTCTCCCTGCCATCTACGAGCACCTTCCTTCCACCCCCGCGAAACTCTCGCACTCTCCCTTCCAACCGGAACTAATAGTTTTTCCTCTGTTTTTTTTTCACACGATGCCCCGCGGTGCCCGACAGAATTGCATCGTTCTGGTCGTCAGCAATTTTCGTGCTGACTCTCATAAAAGTCGTCATTATATCCGTTGGACGGAAGATAATTTTATCCTCATGATATAACTTGTATTCCTATGTGAAAAGAAAGAGGAATATAGAAAGAAAATATATACAGGGGTATTTTTAAATAATAAGTGCAAAAATTTTAGAAGATGATTCCATTGTCAAAAATGAAGAATGATCTTTCATACAAACATATATTTTTATAGCCCTCCCTGAAGAATTACACTCCTTCAAAAGAGAAGATGAAAATTAAATTTTTTCTTAATTTTGTGTTGTGTTGTTCCATTTTTTTCAACATTTACTATAATTTTGTTTTGTTTGTTTTTTTATTTCAAAATTCAACTTCTCGAAATCTATATCCCTAGCACGGTGCTGTGATAATAATGTATTTTATTTTTTTATTGAAAACTATTAATTTTGCAAAAAAAAAAAAATAAAAGCAATAAAAAAGTTTCTAAAGAAATCAAGCTTTCTAATATATATTTTTAGATGCTTTCCAGTCCGTTAAAAAATTCTAATAAAAAATTGAATAATGGTTGTTAATTTCATCCCCTTATAACGAAAAGATTTTAAAAAATATTAATAAATATCTTTTTTACCAGTAAAAAATGCCCACCAAATTTCATTTTAACTCATCCAAAATTTGAAAAAAAAATGTTTACCTCCTCTTTGGAGGAGTGTAACTCCTCAGGGAGGAAAATAGAAGTATATGTTTATATAAAAGCCCTCCCTTAATTTTCGACAAAAAATCATCTGTAATTTTTCACTTATTTGAAAACACCCTGTATATAGTCAAAATAGTCGAAAACATAATAGATGTATCTTGTTAAAATGTTTTTATCTATTTTATTTTAATTTATAATTATTCTCAATTTAAAAAATATCAAGAATCTCAATACTGTTCTTTCTTCAACATCCAAATCTAATTTTTTTTTTATTATTTTATTATTATTTTATTATTTATATTTTATTATATATAATTTGTTCCCTGATATATATGTATTGAGTATGTGTGAGTGTACATGCTTATGTATAACTTATTTTATATTGTATGATTACATAAATTGTGACATATAATTTCAAACGAAAAAAATGCAATGAATAATATAACAAAAAGATTACTTACATCAAATCTTGTCAAATATATATATAATAATCATATAATTTTAAGCATCATTCATTCCTCTATGCAATGCAATATTCAATTTTAATTTTTTTTTTTTAATATCTGTTCTAAATTCAATTGTATGCGATTATGTCTGCGTTTAGTCAATGACACATTATTGGGCACGTTGAGAACACTCGATTTTGGAGCGCGGAGAACTAGTCGATCCGTTCGATAGACATCGAGGACCGACAGATGTTTCCCATTTTTTCACACTCCCTCTCCTCTCTCGACGGAACACCGTTATTTTCGCAAAAAAGTACCCCGAAACCGATCGGCCGCTTCCGCACACACGTGATCATGTCCCGTTTCACGAACGGATGTTTCGTCGGCCGATCGTTCCCTTTCGAGGGGTTCGGAAAATGCTTCGTCGAACAGCTCGTAAGCATCGATCTCGCTTATCGTTTTCTTCTTTTTCAGTTCAGTAATAAATCATTACGCTGCATGTCGCGTCTTATGTGTAAATAAATTTTCGCGCAAGTATATTCTATCTTGAAATCAAAAGATATTTATATAGTATATGTTATAAAAATTTTAGGAGATGATACTTTGAAGAAAATTAAGAAGGGTCTTTTATATAAACGTCTACTTCTACTATATTTTTTTCTGAGGAGTCACACTCCTCCAAAGGGAAGGTAAAAATTAAATTTTTTTTTTTTTCAAATTTTGGAAAAGTTAGGAAAATGAAATTTGGTGGACATTTTTCACTGGAAGAAAAGATACTTGTTAATATTTTTTTAATCTTCCGATATCGTCAGAAGAGGATAAAATCAACAACCCCTATTCAATTTTTTATTAGAACTTTTTAACAAAAATGTGATCATCTAAAAATATACGTTAGAAAGCTTGATTTATTTAAAAACCTTTTTATTTCTTTTATTTTTTTCGTAAGATCAAAAGTTTTCATGAAAAAAAAATAATGTATTATGCATAGCACCGTGTTAAATGGCATAGGTTTTCAATTACAAAATGTTGAATTTTAGAATAAAATAAAAAAGCGAGTCCTTCCTACCAGTGGAAAATATCTCCCAAATTTCATTTTTCTAACTTGTCCAAAATTTGAAAAAAAAAATAAGAATTTAATTTTTAATTTAACCTTCCCCTCAGGAGAGGAGTGTAACTTCTCAGGAAGGAATATAGGAGTGTTTGTATGTTTATATAAAAACCCGCCTTAATTTTCGTCAAAGAATCATCTCCTAATATTTTTCGCACTTATTTGGAAACACCTTGTATACACAAAATAGGAAAATTAATATCAATATTAATATAAAAATTTTTGAAAAATTAAAAAAAATTTTTTTTTACTTACACACACACACACATAATGTAACAATAGCGGAACTGAACAGGTACTGAAAATTCTCAGTAAAATGATTGTAAACTCTGACATAAAATTCCGCTTTCGGTATCGCGACCCACAAAGGCATAGTGAGCAACTTAGGTGGCGATTAATTTTTTCACGGAGATTATAAGGACGTTTGGTCATTTCCCGGGGTGGTAGCCGTGTAATCCTGTCGTGATACACATGGATTCGGGACTTTTCCTGGAGAAAAAAATCCTGAAAACCGTAATCCTGGATGGACAGGAATAACGAGTGTTTGATTACGGACACTATGGAGCTTCGAAACCACCCAGCGATTGGTAATGTCCGGGAATAAGGGGGTTGTAGGCAACTGTGAGAATAAAAAAAGTTAGGGCACGCGTTCTTCGGGATAGCGTTTTGTGCTTCTGCGTCGTAGGGACGTCTAGAAACTGACAGTAGATTGTCATTTCATGATTTATTATTTTAAAATTAATTGACTGACCCTTTGCGAATAGTAATAAAAGAAACATTTGTTTTATCAATTTTATTACTCTTTATTCCTTATATTTTTGTAATTAAACAATGAAAAATTTTCTATTTATTATTATGCAATTAACGTCAATAATAATAATAAACCGTAATATATAATATTATAAATAATTAAAAATTTGTATTTTTTATATTTATTTTAATAATTTTGAAATCACTTTTATTTTTGTCTCAATATTTATATTACAGCTATCATAGCATAGCTGGATTATAATAAATAATGATTTTTACAATAGAAATTCTTTCATCGCATGCAAAATAACTGTACAAAAAATATATTTCCCTGCTTATAATAATATATTACAATATTCATGAATTTATATTCTACAATTTTGTGAACGAGTTTCGCGATCATTTCCTATCCCTCGCTACTGGTAGGTAGGTGAGTGACCCCCTTCGGTTTTTATACAAGGGTTTTCCTGAGGGGGAACTTTTTTTTTTACTCTGAGGGGCACCCGTGCCTGGGGGTAGAGTTCTTTTTTTTATAGACCAGCATCTGTACCCTCGTGGCTAGAAGAGAAAAATTTTTCAGTCAGCCAGTCACTCACCTGGCCTACTTCGGGACGGTGAGTTCCGAAATTTTCATTTCGCGTTTAACACGAGCTTCGTGTATCTTTCGTGCAATCTGTGAACATTTAAAATTGTGCTTTTATCAACAACAAATGTGTAATGAAAAATAGTGCATAATAAATAGTGCAATAATTATGAATGTAATGAAAAGAATATCGCATTAACATGCATATTTTGTAAAAACAGGATATTATTAAAGTTATTTTTCTAGGATATATGTTTTAGCAATTTACATAAATAAATCGCGGTAAAATCGTGTTGTTTATAAGAAATATACGCATGCAATAAAAGTTATATAGCAATCAAAATTATTAATTAAGAATCAATCAAAACGAAACTTTAATTATAAGCTTTTAAAATAAAAAGTAAAATAATAAAATATAAATCGCACAAAAATAATTCTAATTATAACATTTAAATATATTATACATTAATAATATTTTCATACATTAAATATTACAGAATAAGTACGCGTAAAAGAAGCACGCTCTTAAAAAAAAATTTTTTTTAAAACATTCACGATTCATATCCATGATTGAAAGTTTCCGATGTATAAAGGAAGGACAAATCGGGATATGAAAAATTCGAGACACGAGGGAGACACAGATTCGGAAGTGCCGCTTTTTATCCGCCGCTTTCCTTGGCCTTTCCATTAAAAGGAAAACGTTTCTTTCCCTACGCACCCTCGAGATTAAAACATTCGCGAGCGACTCGTGAACTCGTTTGTCGTTTATGTGCGTTTTCGCCTCCTCCACTCTCCATTTGACAAACGATCCTTTTCTCCGCTCCTTTTCTCGCAACGAGTCACGTAACGAAGCACCGAGCATCGGACAGCTAATTTTCAGCAATTTCTCAAAAAAAATGTCGCCTGTGTCGCCTCTTAAAACTCACCCTTAACTTTGCCGGAAAGTAAGAGACGCCAGAAAAGGACGGGAGAAGAAAAGAAAATGAGAGAGATAAAGTGACAGAGGGAAAGGGAGAAAAAGAGAGAGTAAAGAAAAATAATCTCTTATATACGACGCCCATGGTGTAATGGAGGATATTTCGCGCTGCAAGACACCCGATCCACCCCCATCCCCCTCCTCTCCCCACTCTCCTCACTAACCCTTTGATAGTCCCGCCGTGTTGCCTGAAAATAATATCTATCTCCTGCTAGCGCAGGAGAGATAGAGAGAGAGAGAGAGAGAGAGAGAGAGAGAGAGAGAGAGAGAGAGAGAGAGAGAGAGAGAAAGGAAAACGAAGAACGAGCTGAGAAAGAAGACAGTCGTCGCTGATATATCCGCCATCCGAGAGAAAACGCAATTTCCAGAAGGCCATTTCAATTAAAATCAAGGCTATTCCTGCCTGATAATATAATTAATATGACGCGTTAATCTTATCTCGATGCTGAAATATGCGAGCGATCGTGAGTCATTCATTGCCGAGTAAAGTAGTAAAAATGCGCTTTGCGAGAGACGCAATTTGATTCGATGCAATGTAACAATGTGGATTTTATCGATCGACTTACGGAAAGGAACGAACGCCCGCCGATAAAAGACGAAATGGAATCTCGCGGCGGAATAATAAATTCAAAGGCGGTGGGACAAAAAACAGGAATAATAGGCGCGAGAATCGCAGCGGTAAATCAAGTGGAATCGTACAACGATAAATAAAGGTAAATGACGGTGGTGATTCATAATTAAGGAGCCGGAGACCGGCAATGCGACCGCGACTGTCCGATGGTGAAAAAAAAAAGAAGAGCTAGCATGTGTTGGAGAAATTGTGATAGAGGACGACCCTTTTACACGCGAAACATCGCCATATTTTTTCATGCTAATACTTAAATAATATCATGAAAATTACACTAATTATAACTTTAGAGAGATAGTTTTATATATATATTAAATATATATATTAAGTAATATGTAAATAAGAGAGAGAGAAATATGAAATTTCTCTCTCTCTCTCTCAATTATGTTGAGATATTTATCATCACTGTGTAATTTTTAAAGATGTAAGTTAACATATTTTTTATAATCATTTTGATCAATTTTGATTTTAATTAAATTTAATATAATTTTTATAATTCTATAATTTTCATAATTTTATAATTTTATAATTTTTATAATTTTATTTATCATTTTTCTGCATACATTGAAAATGCCCACTTATTAGTATAATTGGTTATTTTATATTGTTTTTGAAATTAAATATAATTGTATCTCTTTACACGCTTTACATTTTTTGTTATTTATTTCATTACAAAATAAATTGCATCGTAAATAATATTAAAGTATCTAAATATTGAATCGTTTATCTAAATTATATTTATCGGGTGCACATTTGCATGAGAGCCTATTAGAAGTTCCACTTTCTCCTATTATCAGAAGAAAAAAAAAAGAAAATAAAAAAACCCATAAAAAGTTTATAGTTCAGAAATCTGTGCGCAGAGACACATTCGAGGCAAACTAACGTCCGTCAGTAATCCGGAGAAGCATTTCTGGCATATTCGAGAGATTTCCTGGTGGACCCGGTGTATCCGCGAGGCTATATTGGCGAACGATAACAAACCGTATCGTGTCTAAAGAAACATTTCACAAACGAGAAATCGCTACGCCCCCTCCCTCCCCACCCTTCCGCCGACCATGGACAGAGCTTTCCTCCAAGTGTACTCGAGATGTACTCACGTCTAGAATTGAGTCCCGGAGCAGCAATTATCCCGAGAAGCTCCGTCGATTTTGCATTCGCATGAGGGAATACCTGGACCGGTGGAGGGAGACAGAATATAAAGAGCAAGAGAGATGAAGAAAAGAAGGGAGAAGGGATGAGTACGAGAGAGAGAGAGAGACAGAATGAAAAAGAAACGGTGAGAGATAAGGAGAGCGAGAATTCCGGAGAAGGATGCACTTTGCAGTGGCGGCGGAGTATAAGCGGGCTCCATTTTGTCCTACGGGGGTCCTTAGGCGCGTTCCCTTCCTCTCTCTCCCCCCTCCCCTCCACTACCCCGCACCATTGGTCTCTCCTCTCGCTCACCTCCAAGCGCTCGTATCCGATGCACACACTCATTAGAAGCTGTACACGCATGCACACGGGCGCGCGCTTTTCGCCCTCCTTCCCCCCCCCCCCCCTCCTCCTCCTCCTCGCCACCCACCCATCCCCCTTCTTCTGCCCCTCCGTCTTCTCTTACCTTCTCTCTTCATTCCGTTTCTTTTCTCGTTCCCTCTATCTGTTCTATGTGTGGACCTCGAGGGTTCGTCGGAAGGGATGCTGCGCGCTGCGCATGCGCAACTCGCGAGATATTGATAAAAATAAGGTCCACCCTGCCCCCCCACTCACACCCCCGATGAACCAGCCCCATCGTAGGGAACTAAAGAGATATTCTGACGTCGAGAGAGCCACCCCTGTATTCTTTCTCTCTCTCTCTCTCTCTCTCTCTCTCTCTCTCTCTATCTTCTTCTGTTTCTTTCTTTCTTTCTTTCTTCTTGCTCATGTCTCTTGGCTGACTCTTGTATTATGACATTAACATAATTATTAATATTTTTGTGGCTCTCGTACTGGTTTCTTCTCCGGTTTCCTTTGCCGTCGAGTAATACGGCATCACCGCCATTATTCGCACAATGCTTGTCGTTCATGTAACACTAGAATAATGTCATTTCTGCTTTTTTTTAAACTTTTCCACTTGGAATTATTTCTTGGAAAATATTCCCAAGATTGATGAGGAAACACGTGGACAATATCACTTATATGATATTTTTTTATACAAATGAAAAATATAATTTGTCCTAAATTCAAATGAATAAAATATCGACGTTTTATCTTCATGCATTGCAAATAATTCTTTAAATTTTAATATTGTTTCAAAATTTATTTATTTTCTTAGTTCGAGAGAAATTAAAGCCTGTATCAGATTAATTAAAGAATATTTCTATGTACAAAAAAAATTATTGTATCACGCTTTCTTTGAAACTATTATGGACATGACATACAAGTATGAATTCCAAAAAGATCTTATTCTAAGAAATTATCATTTCAATCTCACCACGAACGTCATTTGTTCCTATTTTCGTGTGAAATAAAATTCAAAAGTCAATTTAAAACGGGATTAATTACACAAAGTAGTTCCTTCCTCGCATCTTTAAGATTTTTAAACCGTCTCTTTTCCATTTCTCCATCCAACATCCGTCCGTTTCTACCTTGATTTTCTCGCAGGCCGATTCGCGCCTCTGTTTTTCTTCTCCATTTTTCCTCGTTTCTCGCCCCTCCGTGCCTCGTTCCGTCGCCGCAGTGCGGCTGAAACGTTTCATTAATCCTAACGACCCGCAGCTTAGCCAATGATCCGTTGTTCCCCCGTCATTGTGCGCGAAGATTTTCTTGCGTCTCCCAAGATTTTTCTAGAGAACGAAAGAGAGAGAGAGAGAGACAGAAGAAAGCTCGAGTTGCGACGCTATCGATCTTCCTCTAGCATTAAGTCCTCTCGCGCATTTACGACCGCCCGTGATTACGTCACTCGCAGTGTGCAAATCTTTTACGGATGTTGACATTCTATGTCAACTATCTCTCATAGTAGAAAGACGACGCTTTCTACTACGAGAGAGACATTTAATTTAAACTACAAGAAACAAGAATGCGTTTAAATAATTTATCACTACCATCGGAAAATTTAATTTAATCTTTTTTTTTCATGCCCATGAGTTTTGTAGGCGCCCGCGCATTAAACGTATCGATTATAATAAATCCGGCAGAATACTGAGAGTAAACGATTGAGGTTTAAAGTAACGGCGGAGGGATGTAGAGAAAGAGACAAGAAGGTGGACTTTTTAGAGGGGTGTGCGCACGCATAAACGTCCTTTTCTCGGAATCAAAGGGCATTGGGGGAGGGTGGGGAGGGGTGGGTCCCCCCTCGGATTTTTTTTTTCGGAGACTTTTTAAGAAGCATTTTCTTCCTCTCTGCACCGAGATCGCGGTGGAACACTTGCAGACCGAGCGGAAACAATGAGAGATCGCTACGGGCTTCGCAATTAAAACGTTCTGGTTCAAGTGTTTCCCTTTGAGGATGCCGGAGAATTCCAAAGGAAGGTCAGGGAGGAACGGACGAGGAGGTTGAGGAAAGAGGCCGATCAAAGGGGATTATTTCATTAAATCGACTAATCATGCACGCGCTTTGCTCGAACAATCTCTGATGAATTGCAAGGAGAAAACGACTCGTGATTTTGTTTATCAACAAGCGCCGTTCATCAAACAAGCATGCTAATGAAGAGCAATTGCTGTGTGTTTATTAATTATTTTTAATGTGAATTACAATTATAAAAATATCTCTTTATTCAACAAATAAATAATAATGACGTGTGTGTGAAAGACATAAATGCACCAGTCAATTTTAATTAGATTTTATCTCAATGAAAAGGCAAATTTAAATTTAAATTAATGAAACTTAATTAGAGATTAAAAATTCGCTGCACATATATAATTTAAATATGTCATCAAACTTTATGATTAACAAAATAATTCTATAAACTTTGTCGCAACTTCTGTATATCTTCTTTCTTTCATCAAAATATTTTTAACGTTATTTCAACAAACTTTCTTCGCGCATTAAACTCCTCGGAATGTATTAGTATTCAGGATCATCATCAAAGGATAATGAAAGCGATAAGGATAATGGCAAGTTTGATTCAAAATTATTTCTTTCTTGTCATCCGGACACGTTTTCAGTGTCCAGGACATTCGCATCCCGAGGGTATTTAAAGACTCTCCGTCCTTCTACAGAGCGGCGAAAGCAGGGGTTGGGGAAAGGAATGGGAACGTCAGGGCGGCTCCTAAGGCAGTAATCCTTCGAGCTCTCACGTACGTGTATTAGTCTCGTGTATAAGATGAATACACACACACACACACACACAACAGATCTGCGTTGGCGTAACGCGCACGCACACGCCGGCGGGAAAGCCGAAAACCGCGATCAAGTAGGATTACTTCGAAGCAATATGCTCCCTCTCTCTTTCGACCGCTTCTTTTTTCTCCACCACTCTTGACCTGCCTGCTGGCCGCCTCCCCCCCCCCGGTCTCCTCCCGCAAACCCCCGTCGAAGACACCCCCGCACACACGCGAAATATGTACACACGTGCTACCCTATCTCGCGGGCAATGGCCGTTATCCGGAGGAGCAGCCTGAAATAAGAACGTGCCAGGCGCTGAAATCGCCAATCCATCCTTGTTTAGATTTCCCGCTAAGTACACGAAAAAAAATGCATTAATGACAAATAAATAAACTTGCTATTATAGTATATATTTAATTTCTCTCTCATACTTGTCTTACTATGAAATGTCTAAAACTTGATTAAAACCTTTTCTCGTGCTCGCAAATTTATGCACGCCCTATTTTAAAAATATAAATAAACTTTAGTAGAAATTTATAATCCAATATGACAAATATTCTTTAAGCCGTTAACATATTGTTATGCATGTAATTAATCTCAAGGAACTTCATAATTATATAAATATAGAATATAAATGAGATGGAATGCAACTCGCTTCTTGTATTTTGAAAGGCTTTGTAGCATAACCGAATTTTCTCCCCGGCTCTCTTTTGTTAAGAGCTTTTATAATATATAATTTTCCGGGCTTGTCAAATTGACGAGTGTATGTCGTTCTTAAAACTTGTTTTAACATCTCGGTGTGACTGATGAACAGACCACGTGAGTTCTGTCATTCGTCTTTACCACGTGTTTCAACGCTCGCTTGTCAATCCCGCAATCTCGTAATTACCGTAATAATATATATCGCCATACGTATCATAAGAGAACATTGTTAAATAAATATGCAACTATATAATACCGTGCAAAGCAATTGTGGAGGATAAAAAGTACGTGAAAAGTTGTCTTAAATTAAATATTCTGATTATAAAAATATTTTAATAATAAGTATCATAAAAGCGATTAATATTTTAAATAACAATACTATTTAAGTGAAGCAACTTTGGATGCGACTGTAGGGAGGTACGGCAGCAGTGTCGGGAAAGTAAAATGTGAAATCCAAGACGCGTCGAGCAGTCAGCCTTAAAGCGAGTTAAGGATGGTTACACAGTCGCCCCGGTAAGGTGCAAGCATAATATTCCCGAGGCGGGCAAAGTAGGTGCCGCGGTGCGATGAGACGGCGAGGTGAAGCCGGATGAGAAGTAGAAGGTACAGAAGAAGCAGTCGATGGAGAGGAAGACGGCAAGAGGAAGGTAGAGGAAGAAGCAAAGAGGAGCACGTGGAGGAAGAAACCGAAGAAGAAGCGGAGCTGCCACCGCGATGGGTAGGGTAAGGGGGAGAGAAAACGGAGCTGGGAGAAAGAGAGAGAGAGAGAGAGACAGGGACGGGAGGGGGGTGTAACGCGGGGTAAAAGTCCGCGAGCCATTTTTCCCCATATAATTATAAGAGAGGGACTGAGCGTCTCCATGGCAACCACACACCACCCTCTTCTCGCCCACCCCCCCGTTCCCCAACCCACATACACCCCCTCATACACTCTGCACCCCGTTTACTTATATGCCGGAGGACGCGCATCGGCACACATGCGTACATATATACATATACATGCGCGCGCGCGCAACTATAGCTAGCGATGGTAGTTCCTATGTCTCTGTGTGTGAATATGTGTATGTGTGTGTGTGTGTGTGTGTGTGTGTATATATTTGCGCGCAATGTCTCCGAACGTGAGCGCGCGTGTATCTTGGGTGAGGAGAGAAAAAGAGACAGAGAGATGGCAATGGGGAGGAAGAACGGGAAGACGAGGGCGAATTCGTGCGCGTGTCGGAGACCCCGGCGTGTGTTTATACGGAGAGACGGCGAGTGGCGCAAAGAAAGAGCGTCGGGAGAGGGTGAAATTAATGTATTTGTTCTGCGGCCACCCTCATATGCTCTCCCTGGGCGAGAGAAGAAGGCTTCGGCTGCTCTCGCGCAGAAGGAGTCTCACGGCGAAGCGGACGGCCGAGACAACGTGGCCCGGCTCCACGTAGAATATCAGCCCAGCGTTATTGCTTTTGTGTGCAAAGGACGTCTGTTTTCCCTCCCCCCTCCCCCCGCTCCTCCATCCCACCACCCGCCGCCCATCCGCACCAATTCCTTCGCGCTACTCCTTCCTTCGAGGCGCGTATGTGCGCCTATATCGCGCCTTTCTGCGATTCGACTTGAATCGCCTGATAGACTCACTCTACTCTTTTTTTTTAAACAAAAATAAATTAATGTAATTAATTAATTCGCTGAATCAGAACCACGCATGTTTAATTTTCTTAAATAATATTTAATATCTATTCAATAGCTTGTTGTTAATATATATATCTGTATTTGATTTATTACATTTATTTATTACATTTATTTAATAGCTTTTGTGCAGATGCTAAAATTGTGGATTTATAAATAAATGGTAATGTTAAAAAAATTATATAGTCAATTAAGACTATATTAAAATAAACTCAAACTTATGGAATATTAAAAATTTGTTACTTATTTACATTCTTAATCAATTCAAACTTTATACTTCCTATAATTTACAACTCACGAATTATTTATTTACGATTCTCTGAGGAAAAAAGTTTTCCCTGAATTTATCGCAAAATTAGTACATGTATTCATTCAAAATTATTGTTGTAATATTATAATAGTTATGTCGTGATATTATAATTACAAACGTAGAGAGAAAATGGCGGTATCCTCGGTTTGAATTATCAGCGCAGTAACTAGTGCTGCGCTGAGGGATGAAGGGGTGGGATTCGTTCGAGTTCCCCTTGGAAAAAAGCTATTTAAATAGGTACGATCCGTGGTGGGTGGAGTTGCCTTGATGGTAGGTCGGTTCTCCATTGCTTCATTCTGACGAGAGGCAACCGGCCATACGTAACATGGCTGGCTATGATGCTATAGAAAAACTCTTGGAAAAGAAAATATAAATAAAATCGCAAGTATAGAGTAAATATAGTTAAAAAAAAAAAAAAAAATTGGAAGACTGCAATATTGATTTATATAAGTAAAAATGCTCTACAAATTTTTCAATTACTAACGAAATGCAATGATCAAAAGAATTTGACAAAATTTTATTATATTTATTATTAAAAAATACTTATCATTTTTGCTCAATTATTCTATACGTCAATAAAAAAGAAGTCACTAATTGTATAATGCAAAAATTAATTATGCAATATAATTAAAGAGAAATAAAAAATATAATTGTACTTGAACATTTTATCAACTCGCTACATTACTTAACTTTTTCATTCTCTCATTCCAATTTATTTTTCTTTGCCCCACAAGAAACAATTACTCTCTCGCACGCCTCAGTAGTACTGTAGCATTTTCAGAGGTAGTTTAATTTCAATTTCACATTCCGGTCCCATACCAGTGATACTGATATTGTAACGGATTGCTAATTACGGATTGATAAGTGATTATTGAAGCGAATCTCCACTCGGGTGTTCCGAGATTAATGTTTCGCATTTCCGATATTGAGGTCGCGGTTGCAGTTGCCGCGTCACGCCGACATTTAAAATCACCTGTCTTCATGTTTACGTCCCGCCTGGCGGGATTCTGGCGGCGGCTAGGCGATGTTGAAGGGACGTCGCTTAAACAGTGGCGCCTGGAGGAGATTCCCGAATGAATAATTGAGCCGCGTAATTTATCGCGCGGGGTGCAGCCGGTGGCTTCCTTTCCCGAGCGCTGAGAATCTCCCGTACGGTAAGGGGGGGGGGAGGGAGGGAGGGAGGGGGTTATAGGAGATGTAGAGAAGAAGGGGGAGAAGGTAAAAGAGGGATGAGGCGGAAGGTAGGTAGGTAGGTGAGAGGGGGTGGGTCGGTGGAAATTGAATTTCGATCGAACACCGCGGCGGCGGTGCGGGGAGAGCCGGAGGGATGGCTAAAGCGGGGGCGGCGGTGGCGGCGGTGCGGGGAGAGGAGAGGGTGGGAGAGAGCGAGGGATAAAGGGAGTGACGGGGAGATGAGCGGAGCGGGTGAGGGGAGAGTTAGAAGGAGGCTGTAGGACATTACAGGGCATCCTCCGACCCCGTCACTACGGCGAACAAATGAGCAATTCTCTCAACCCCCGTGTCCTATGATGTCCTGCACGTAGGACCTGGCGATGGGCGTCTTCTGGGTCGATCTCGAGCCATACAGGTCTCCCCCCTCTCCCCCTCCCCCTATTCCCCACCTCCGTCCCCCTTCCCCCCCATCCACCTCTTCGATCTTCTTCCGCCTTCTATGTACTAACGTCGGGGCTACCCCCCCGAGGTGATCGTAGTTTAAAATTTCTCACACGCGGAGCTCACGGAAACCACCCGCGCTTCCTCCTCCTCCTCCTCCTCCTCCTCTTCCCTGTCCCCGTTCAGCCCCCTTCGAGTCCTACGTCGACGACAATCACCCATCTACCCGTCCAACTGTAGCACTCGTGACATCCAGCTACCACGAATGCTGACGAATTATTTTTCGCGAGTTCGCGGCCTCTCTCGCAATCTCGCCGACCGGCGAACGTGTTGCTCTAAATTGACATTGCGACATCTACTGTAACTTATCGATTACATGAGCACTGCCGGGTGTAATAGCAAATGCGGTAGTTATGTTTGGATGTTCTTTCGGAGTTCGAAAGAAGATGCAGCGGAAAGGTGCGCGTTGCCTTCTCGAATGTTTTATACCACGATGAATATATCAGCGGGCTAAAATATCGAGATTCGAAATAAAACCCCGTCGTATCAAAAGAGAGAGAGAGAGAGAGAATTTTTTTGCGTATACCTTTGATATATAAAAGTTATCTCACTTTGTCGTACAACAATTCTTGGAAAGATGACTTAATTCTTTGTTAAATGACTTAATTATTATTTCAAATAAATCATTAAACGCGCGATTTTACATTTATATACCACACATTAAAAAAAGGACCGACTGTCCTATTTCCAGTTTCATCGATCCAATTTCAAGACTGCATTCAATTTCGTGCAACTACGGTCTATGTAATGTCACGCGACTAGCTACGACGAATAAGCTCGTTTATTTACGAGTTTTCGTCCCGCGAATCAACGTTCCTCAACATCCTCCTTTCATTACCCGGTGCACCTGATCTCGACGACTCCGGAACGGGAAGGCGTGCGGCAGACACGTTAATCAGCCGGAGGTACTCGCCGTATTCTCGGCGGAGGCAAAGGACTCTCAGCGCAGAGAAAGAAAATGGCCGGTTCGCCATTAATTAATAATAGAACCCAGCGGAGTTGCTCGGCCGAGAGAGAGAGAGAGAGAGAGAGAGAGAGAGAAGCAAAACGAGATGGAAAATAAGAGACTAGGAAAGATGAAGAGAGACACACAAACATAAGGGTAGTTCTCTCCGCGATCTCTCTTCCCTCGAACGGGTAGGGGGTGGGGCAGTCTAGGGGGCGGAAGTGAGGGGGGAAGGGGGACTGGAACGGGGAATGGATTTTATGCCCAGAGCGAGATATATGGCGGCCGCTACGCCCGGGCAAAAATAATATTAATATCGGAAAGGAAAGGAGGGAAAGTTTCGCAGGCTGGCTGGCTGGCTGGCTGGCTGGCTGGCCCTGCTTCAGGCAGGGGATATCAAGTATAATCATAATAATAAACGCCCGCACACGCGGGGCGCCATTGCTGCCTCTACCGTCCCCTTCTACCCATCCCCTCCCCCCTTTCGCCATCTCCCTCCGTCACCCTCATTCACCCTCGCACACACGTCAGTGACACACATACGTGTACATACAAATGCTACTCTCAGGTATTACACGAACATCTTTCTCTCTCTTATCCTTTGCGTATGTGTATTTTATGTGTGTGTGTGTGTGTGTGTGTGTGTGTGTGTGTGTGTGTGTGTGTGCGCGCGCGCGCGCGCGCGGTTGAGCCAGCTATACACTCGAGGATTAGATTAGCTTCCAGCGGCTTCGCCGCAAAGGCTTATATCTGCGGGTCGAATGAGCGGCAAACAAAAATGGCTCTTCCACCGAAAAGCGCCGCGAAATCGCCTGGAATTTTTCACTAACACAACTGCTTTCCCAGCGAGCGTCGCGGATTTATGGTGGGATATAGATGCAATTTCCGGGGACATTTGTGCTGATTACTTATATGTCGCGGTTGATCGTCATCTCTAGATTCAATCATCCACACTACATTCTTCATTAAATTTCACTCTCTTGATGCTCTTAAAGACAACAAGTAAATGCAATTGTTTTAATTCGAAGCTAAAATATCGAGAAAAATATTAATTATCTACGATAATAATTATACAATGCATCTTTTAATGAGCATATTATAATGTCAAAATATTTTTGGTGCATATTTCATATAAGACTAACTTAATCCTACATCTTTCGTACACAAAAATAAATAGTGTTATCCCAAATTTGAGGCAGTATCAAAAGATGCACTGATTAGCACTCTCTTGTAACATTATAAATTAATTGCAATGGATTATTTATCTTTATTCGTTTGTAACACAAGGACTCAATATTTCGATATTTTTCAAAGAAAAAAGAAAAAAAGAAAAAATGAGTCTATGTAAATCAAAGAGTTTATTTGAAATGGTTATCATATCTTATGATGTACACGTTATATAAAATTTAATTCCAAAAGTATATATCATTATATAATAGTCGCATATACAATGCACACACACACACACCACGCACGCACGCACGCACGCACGCACGCACGCACACATAAACTTCAAATTATTGAAAAAATTTACGAAAGAAGGAAACGTGCAATAAAACTGTTTTAATAAAAATTTTTTATATTAACTTTTACAAATGCGTCGTAATAATTTGCTGCTTACTTTTATCTTTCTCCATTCGAGATTCTCAGATTTTAATCTTCATCGTCAAAGAGCAAATCCTGTTACTCAAATTGCTATTGGAACGAGTCGTGTTTCCATCCAAAAGACGCCATTGTTTATACAGTATCCCAAAACCCTCGATCTCCTAATTAATCCACGCGACGGATAAGATGGCTTTTCTGCTCAAGCAGAGACATCCTTCGACCTGCTCCCTAATCCTCGGGTCGACCATCCCGCCCTATCTTTCCTGTCGGAACTCTCTCTTACCTCCCTCAACCCTCCCGCGAAGCTCATAGGGGGTTACGAGAAGCGCAGATGCATTTATATCGAATTGCAGCTCGGTCGTATATTGGCTCTCTCGGAATGGAGGCTTTTGTCTTGGCGCGCCTCATAAGCGTGGATTTGCCCTTATCCTTACCGTAGCTTCCTCTCTCTCTCTCTCTCTCTCGATCTGTTCTGTCCATCTCTGATCTACTTTGTTCATTTCGACTGCCTTTGTCAATTGAGCCGTTCGCCATTTTTCCTGTCGACGCCTCGATCTCTGCCTGATCTCGTCCGTCCTCCACTGTCCTGTCGCTAGTTTCGAGCAGAGTAGCATCGCTCGAACGAGCTGCTTCGTTTCATTATCATATCATTATTTTTTGCCGGCACTCATAAATTGCCTTTTTTCCCGTGGATTTCTCGTGCTTTATGCGTCCCACTTCTGCCATTAATGTCACAGACCCGGTTTTCCTTCCCCCCCTGTCACTCCACGTCTCATTTCATGACCATTTATCCGAGATACGTGACTTTCGTTGCCAAAAACACATTTTGTCCCGGCTAGTTATTAATGAACGACCATACAGTAAGATTCCCTTTCTTGTTTTCTCTTCCGAGGTCTTACTTTTTTTTTGTTTCAGAAATAGCTGGCAATCGACATAAGCGGAAGCATATGAATTGGTTATCATTATACGGGATTTTAGCGTACGATGCAGTTTTCTATCAAATGACGTTTCTCTCTATCAGCTGATCATTCTGAGCACTGAGTGCGCGCGCTTATTTAAAATGAATGTATCGTAGAAGATATGAAACGTAGTAAACTTTGTTTATTTCGTGTTTCGATATTTCTATAAAAATATTTATTAAGTTTCAATTTTTAAGAAAGTTTTAATTAACATCAATTTTTAATGGCTCTGAAGAAATACTGAAATTAACAGAAATTGCCAATAAAATTTTCTATTTTTTCATGCCACTCCCCAAAATACAAATGTTTTCTTGTAAAAATAATCTCTAGTGTGTTATTATTAAATTATAAAATTAATATTATTCTATTCTATTCTTATAGAAACCATCCGTGAATTTGCGGTTCGGGACAAATGCTAAATGAAGACTCTGACAATTTCAAGAAACGGCGAGATTAAGGTTTCAGGTCGTCAAAGACAAGTTATTAGCTATTTGATCTTAAGAAGCAACCAAGAACGGGTTGCACTCTTAATGACTAAAGTAAATCTAGGAATTAGGATGAGACGAAGACGGTGAGGTAGCCCGTTGAGGTGGCAAGCGCGGGGAAAGGGGAAGCTTGGCAATCAATGAAATGGCAGTGAAAATAAATGAATGGAAATCAAGTCTGTCTCTTCCTCTCGGCAGAGATACGGTGAACGAGAACCAGCAGGCCACGTTGCAGCCGATGAAACGTCCCGCAAGCTTACACGAGCAATAAGAACGGATTGCTGAGTTAACTCGAGTCACATTTGTGATTGTAAAAAGCCTCTGCTGTTCCCCGGGACGACTCTGTTGCATTATTGCGGACGCGCCTTGGGGAATGTAACGATAGCGAGGAGTCACCGATACGAAACGACACGATCCGAAGATTTATAGTCGTTATATAGCTGCCTTTGGAATTACAGTCATTTTAGAGATTTAGATCGCCACTCTTGTGCGAATTGAAAAAAGCGACTTAAGGATTACATTTACAAATATCGATTAATATCTGAACGAAAATCATCGAAATTTTCCAATTACAAAAATGCATTAAAATGGTTAAAAAAGAAAAGAAAGATAAAACATTTAACAAGTAAATATTAAAACCTCGAAAATTTGTACGACATTAAACATATTAATTAATATTGTTGTTACGAATATAAAGACGCCAAATAAAAGCAATTATAAAATATCAAAAAATTAGGTTCAGCACTGAATATATTGCTAGGTCTTTAATTCAATGTTTTATTCGCATTGCATCGTTTAGAAAATTTTTCGATTATGAACGAACTGGCAGGACACAGAACAACAGTATCCTTGACTATATTTCGCATGGAATCCCTAAACTGAACTATACCTCATCTCTATCGGCGGACAAGCATCCCTACCCTCAGGAAAGCAAGCTTAATGCCTCGGAAAAAATAACACGCGCACGTACACATACGCACACATACGTAACTAACGCAGGAGTATCCCCGCACGCATTGGGCACCGTGCGTGTTTTCCGTGTCCTCTTTTTTGCTGGCAGGAGGGTGGACATTTAGGGCGACAAAAAAGGACACTCTGTCTCCCGCAGGAAGTCCCCAAGAACATGCTGGAATTTCGACCTCGCCGATCGATCGAATCTGCATGTTTTTGTTACCAATATTGCTCCTCGCACAATTGCTAAAGCGACGATTGTCACCCCATAGTTCAAATAGTTGCCTTTGTTAACTGCATGTATTCTAGCTGCCCAAACTTTGTACAGACATTATCAATTCTACGCATCTCGTTCAATCCGGAATCGATAAAACACTTGCCTATTTAAATTTGCAAACTTATTAGTTACATAATTAACAATAAGCTCCCTCCACATGTACTTTTCTTATAAAATATTTTATGAAATATTACTACACTAAATAGCAAAAGTATTTTAATAATTGATGAGTATAGATTTGATTTTCTATGTACATTTTATAAAAAAATCTGAGGATATAAATATATTTAAGTTGCAAAAAAAACTTAGAGTATATTTATATTGTAATCCCTTAAATAATTTAAACCAAATAGGAACAAGTGATACATAATTATTAAGACATTCTTTTGTTAAAAATGAGAGAAAGTTGCAGTTTGAGAATGATCAGTTATTATATTGCAGTTGTATTTTTACTAATTACGTTTAACTTGTAGTGATTTTTTTTTGAAGCTATTTATATTTATATTTGTAATGCAAAAAGCAACATTAATATTATCACGCCAAGTGCAAGATGTTTTAAAATATTGTAACTAAGTACTGTAGTCTAATTAGAAAATTCTTTACAGCAATATATATGAAAAACCCAATAATCTTTTTACGCAAAATTACGTATTACATATAACATCTTTAAGATAATAATTTTTTTTTTTTAAGCAAGTAGAAAAAAAATTTTCTTTATTTTCTCCGCTTTAATTAGCAGGTAATTAATTAATTGCACTAATTATGAAGCTTAATTGCTCCAAGTATCGAGCCACACCTTTCGAATAGTGCATAGGTATGCCCAGGACCGCGTATCTCGCCATCCCTCTGACAAGTTACAGAGAGACCGTCAGGCGTATGTATCGCACACTCATGTATATCCGTCACACACATGTGCTGTTCAGTGTAATTCCCTCTCCCCCCTCCCCAACCAGTCTCTTATTCTCCTCATTCGCCCCCACTTTTGCCCTTCGTGGGTGCGGCTTCGGCCATTTTGGTACCACCTACCCCTCACGCGCAGGTCTTGCACCCTTCGGAGGGGGGGAGGGGTGGGTGGGAAAGGGGGGTCCCACGTATGCGCGTGTGCACACGTACACAAGCATGCACGCGCCGTCGCGCGGAAAGGTGCTCCAAGTCACGGCAGAAGGGAGGGATGATAAAGGGAGAGAGGAAGAGGTTGAGGAGAAGACCCGGAGTATGGAGAAGGGGTGGCCGAGCTTATTCCGGAATCCTACGTGCAGCGAGAGGAAGACGGTGAAAGAAGAGGTGTCGTTTCGAAGAACGTTGGGGCTGGGGAAGCGACTTAATTTCTATCGCCCTCTCACCCCCTCCCCCTCTCTTCTCGACATGTTTTGCCTTCCTCTCGCCCCCTCCTCTTCCCCCCATCGTGCCGCGCGGAGTTCACTCGTTACAGGCTTCGAGCCACGGTGTAACTTTCCTCGTTGGAACGCCAGTACCGATTTTTCGAAGGCTCCACAGCGCTTTTTTTTTTTTTGCTCGATGTAATCTTTATCGCGAGAGTCTCCAGCAGGAACTTTTTCGCCGAGACGCGATCTTGGGGGAAGATATCATATGACTCCCCTTTAACGAAACCTTTTATAAACATTTGGCCATATTCTCGCGTCGGTGTGAAATATTCGGTGTTAAATATCCCCATATTATGTCTATGCAATTTTGATTAAAATAATTAAAGTTTGAATATAATGTTTATTTTCTTTACATTAAAAATACGGCGTAAAAATATTTCTATAATATATTCAAGTAACAGAAAAATAAAATCGAAATCAAAATTTATATCTTTTCTAAATAATTTCAATACTCGATTATCTTCAATCGTAATAAAGTTTTTTATAAAAACGACTTCCTTTTTGCTCTAGTATTATTTATCTTTAGATTTCATATTTATGCAAATATAATTATAATTATATATATAATAAAATATAATATAATCATAATAATTGTTTTAAATATATCAATCAGAGAATGAGAAATAAAATATATAGGGTATACCCATAAGAAAATCGTGTGCTTATAGATTGAACAAAAACTGAAGCATGTGCGCGACGTTCTTGATCACAGATGGCGGCACTCATATACTAGTCATCTTATATTACACAATTCGTAATTTATTTTAAAACTGAATAAAACACCTAAATAAAAACTTATAGATTTTATTATTACTTCATGTAGATATATGTATCAATATAAAAATTTTGCTTTTTCTTTATTATATATTTACGATCTTATTTATATTATTTTTAGCAATAATTTTATATGATTTTTATAACCTAAAAAGCAAGATCTCTATTAATATCATTTTATTAATTTTCAATTATATAACCCTTATCCCATCATTTTTATATATCAATGGAAGAAACATGTAATTTTTCCTTATAGCTCATTTTTTAAAAATTATTATTGCTTCTGAAAATACGCGTGTAATCATAATTTTATATTAATTTTACCACAAAATATTTTATATTAGTTATATTCAAATACAAATTTGATTAAAATTGTTGATTAAAAAAGCAAATATCTCACATCAAAACAAACTTATTAAAATACGAAACTTATATTGATTGTCATTAATTATACATTAATATTTTAATCATGGATGTCATTTTATTTTCATCATCCGAGAATCATCTTAATTCCCTGTGCGAAACTTACGAAATTTTCCACGGAACTCGATATAAATCCACTTCCGTGCCCTTCGCCTCCTTTGCCCGGCGCGAAACATGTTTCCGTGAGAGGGTGGATAGGTTATAGCAGGGAACGAAGAGGCGTAAGTGCTTCTTGTCGGAAAAATTATATGATAGCCGGCAAAGCGAGCTTTTTCCCTCGGCTCGCTCCTGCTCCTTTTCCTCTAGCTTTGGATTAGAAAATATGATTAGCTCCGTGCCGGGAGTTTATTCGGGAGCGACGACGGGGCAGGAAGCGGGAAAAGGGGTGGCTGTCGTTCGTACCCTTCGGATTTTATAGATGACCATGGTCCCCTACGTGCCTTGGCGCGACAACACTTTCCGGAAAAAAAAAAAAAACGGACCTCCGCCCTTCCATTATTGCGTTTAATTCGCGCAAAATATCGCGATTGTGCTCTTCAACTAGACGAACTTTTATGACGTCATCACGTGCATTTCTTTAACGTCCGTTAGCTAGCTGAGAAAGAAATATTAATTACATAACAAATAAATTGCGAATGCTAGAGGTAAAGAGACATTACACAATTTATATATTCTTTATGCAGGGAAAATTGCATAAGATGTGACGTCACAATCGAGTAAGAGGTTAACAGAATTACACTTAGAAATAACGTAGACGATGCACGTCTCGCCCATGTTTTGCTTCCATAAACTTTTCCCGTCTCTCTTTCATTCTTTCTCTCTTATAAAATCTCGCTCCTTTTCTCTATCACTGTCTCACCAACTCTTGTAAAGGATGACTTCTCTCTTATTTCGCAAGGACTATAATAATATAATAATATAAAATTATACATACATATAACACGTATAAAGGATATAAAAATTAATATTTAATGATTTATATTTAAATAATCTCTGTTTTTATTAATATCACAAGATTTCATAATCTTTTGTATTTTTAATTTTTCTAGAGAAAGAGAGAAAGAAAGAAAAAGAGAAAAGAGATTAAATCTTTTATAACTAGCTATGTAACATTAATGTCAATTATATGATTATGATAGAGCTCATAAAAATTGAATTTTTATCAAACGTCATTTTTAAATAAATAAACTTAAAGTTCCATATCAATCATCAGTCGCACACGAATGCTCGAGGAATAATCATTCGTTGAAGGGAGAAGGAAACTAAGCGCGAAAAAAACGGCAAGCTATTTCGTGCGAGAGATGTCCGTCGTGGGGGTTGTGCGACGGGGTCGGTGACGATGAGTATTTCCCAGAGGAGGAACTCGGAGTCGACTCATCAGACGACCCTAGCCTTAACACCCGGGTTGCATAATAAAGCCGTGCCAATTTTTATCGAGCTGCGCCATTGTGTCCCGCACCGGGAGAACCGGCGAATCCTCCGGCCGTTTTCCACCTCCGATTTTCCCGGTATTCTCCTCGCGACGTCGCGCGACAGCTCGATGAAAACTTTCGAAACGCCAGGTACCGTGGACGTGCGTGGAAAAAAGTATCGGTTTTAGTAGCAAACGGCGACCGGTTTGTCGGAATCGCTGAATCAACGAGATCCCCGCGTGGTAATCGGCACGAAAAAGTGACGCGAACGGAAGTGGCGAAGACGAGTACCTTACTTAAGTTTGTAGCCTTAATTCTTAAATAAATCTAAATTCTAACAGTAAAGATCCAACACACATACTCTCTCTTTATCTTTAAAACTTATAAAGCCTGTTAACTTTTTTATCTTCTACTTATAAATATTTATCGATTTTATTAAATAATCATTCGATTTTTCTTTGAATACAATATTTTTCTGTAAAGAGTCATTTTTTTAAAAAAAGTTTAAGAATTAAAAAAAAAATCATATTCTTCTATAAAAAATCATATTTATTATAATTTTTTTAATTCTTAAAAAAATTTAAATAAAAAACCATATTTATTTCTTTTAATTCTTGAAAAATTAAAAAAAAAATAAATATGACTCTTTGCAGAAGAATAATTTTATTCGAAGAAAACTCAATATGTTATATATATATATATATATATATATATATATATATATATATATATATAATATTCTCTTGTTTATTCGAAATAATTTATCAAAGGCATTGTAATTTGTCAATTTTCTTAAAAATACACTTGAAAATCGCACAAGCTATCGATTTTTTCCCAGAAGAGAGAAACGACTAAACGCGAAATATCGACGTTACGTCACATTTCCTCGGTATAATACTTTCAACGTGCCGGCGTACCGATGAAATTAGATTCCGGAGACGCGAGTAGCAAGCGATGCATCGGGGAGGGGAAGGGGGAGGGGGTGATCGATGAAAAAAAAAAAGGGCGATCGGTTTCAACCCCATCCACGAGGTATGTTTGCGACCCCAACGGATGAGAAACGATCCCCCTGTCTCCACCGAATTTATATCGAGATCGAATTATTGATCTTTGCCGGCGCGACCGATTGCGCCGACCCCACGTGTCAATTTTACGGTTTTAACGAACTGCAAACTCCAAAATGTATCGCCACTATTTCCCTCGGACTGTGGAGTGGAGTCGGTGTTGCTGGCACGCTACCAAAACTATTTCAAAAGCGGCACATCAAAGATATATTTACAAAATATGACGTTAAAATATGCAAGTGTTTTCTTGTACGGCGTATTTTGCTCTTTATGAAAAAATAAGTCGGAGATATAGAATAATAAGATTGTTTCATATAAGTTTTTTGTTTTTGCAAAAACTGGCTTTTTAAATTAAGAAAATTAATAAGTTAAATTGCTTCTAACAGGAAATATTAAAATATATATTTAAAGAGTGCAATTTATCAAAAAATAGTCATTGTGATATTTTTTAATTATTTGTTTTCTTCCCCTCCTCTTTCTCTCTCTCTCTCTTTTCTTTCTTATATTAATTAATGTATTTATAATTGCTGTCAAGACAACTTTAATATAAAATCATTAAAGATTATTCAAATTTAAAAGAGAAAGTGTTAGAAATTTTTAAAATTTTCTGAGTTAATTTTCTTAAAAAGAAAATCTCGTAAAAAAATATTATATACAGTTTCTATTTATTTTTACATAACGATCTTTCCGCAATTTTTGGACACAACCTGTACAACAGAAATCTTAAATTATTGGACCTACATTGCTACTCGCTATGGCTTGCTTCGTCAGCGAGTCGGGAAAAGCTTAGCTTGCGATTTATCGCGAGTGGTCAAGAGATACAACGACCAAGTAATTAATCTGGCTCCGAGCGAATCGCGAGCTCCGACTAACCAGATGTCCGGACCTGTCTGACAGCGATCGGTCAATGTCCAGTTCTGTTTTAACTGGGGATTAAAGCGAACTAACTGTCGGCAGCTGTAATAGGTATGTTGGTGTAAAGGATTAAGAAACGAATGTCATCTGAATGGTGTATCCTTACCACTTCGAAGAAATGGCTTTCATTGCCTATCTTAATCGTATGTAATTTATAATATTTTTATATCAAAATTGGCTGCCATTTTAATTACCACTTGGCCAACTAAAATTTTATTAACTAATATTTTATTAACTAACACTTATGCAAATACACTAATTATTATTTCATCGTAGTTTCTTTTTTCAAGTAATATACGCACTAAAATTGTAAAACAAAAAAATAATCTTGATTAACATAAAATGTGTTTCACGCATAAAAATTCTAATACATACACGTGTCATTGTTTATCTCTAAAACGCCTCGTTGCCAATTATTGGCAGGCCTTGACGGCAGGGAACCCCAGTGGCGTTTACAAAATTTCCAGAGTAAATCCTCGTATATGAAATTCCATAAATTACGCATCCCCTCGCTCACCGTCATGCCGTAGCGTCCATTATTATTGGCTCGCGATGGTGAGAGAGAAAAAGATCCGGTGACGAGTGTCCGTCCGTCCGTCCGGCCGAAGGAAACCCCCTTCGCTCCGTCGGATTCACCCTTCGCCAGCCGAATGTATGATCTTTAAGGGGATGTATAGTAAGCCCGTGGGCGGTGGAGGCGTCGCGAAGGGACAGGGCAAGAGGAAACAAGCGGCGAAACAAGCGAAGCCGTCCTAACTGCTGATGGTGGGGTCGAGATGAGAACGACGACGATGGTGGTGGCGATGGTGGTAGTAGTGGTGGTGGTGTAAAATATGGATTTACTTCTCCTCCAGGGCCGCGGCCTTTCCTTCGGGCTCTATCTCCCACGTACGTGTTACCTCTTGGGCGCGTGTGACGTCATACATGGCGCTACCAACACCATTATAACACGCCGGATAAGGGGAGTGGAGCGCGGAAGGGGCAGGGGGAGGGGGGGAGGAGTGTCATGGCTCGTTTGTTAGACGGGGAGAAGATCCAGGGGGTGTTTTGTTAGTGTTTTCTTTGCATCGTCACACGAGACGACAGTGTTTTGTCTCCGTGCGAGAAAAGAAGCGATGAAGAGAGTGGGAGGGGGGAGGGGAGGGGAGAGGAAGGGTGGCGCGCGAGAGAGAAATAAGGCGGAGATAGAAAACGGGAAATGCTTCGGTTAAGCGCGAAGCCGGAATGGCGAGCTTTCTTGCGTCCTTAAACGATTCCGTCAATTTGGTTCTTGCAACACTTCGTTGAGAATAAATTGTTACTGCAAGATGGATTTTGCGTTTATTATTTTCATTTTCTCCTTTTTTGCATAAATCTATTTTTCTCTATGCCGTTCATGGGACATCCATGAATTTTTAGGAATTAATTATTAATGCTTCAGAATCGAAACATAATAACATTACAGTTGTTTCACATGTCAAAAAAATGTTTCTTTGGCTTCAGTTTAATAATCCATCATAATAAGAGGGTTTGTTACACTCCAATTAAATTAATCGGATTATTCAATGCGTTCAAAATATTTTGTTTTTAATATCTGACGATAAAAAAATGACAAAGACCATAAAACTAAAATATTATTCAAGAATGTAACTCTAACTATTTAAATCTTAACTCAAATGTTTACTCAAATCACAGAAAATCAATTTTTAGATATAATACAAAAAAAGAAGACAATTAAAAGAATTTTTTAAATTTCTCAGTTTTATTCACTTAGATTAAGGCATTTCTGATTTTATTTCTATACTACAAGAAACCTGATAATTTCCTGCTTTAAATATAAAAATATTCACGTTAGATATCAGTTATTTATCAATAAGATATTTATCATGTGTAAATCTTAGTCGTACGAAAAATACGAAAGATACATAAAAAAAACTTATCGCAAAGATAGAAGATGAAGATACAAGGCGTTTCGTTTATTTTTACCTCTCATTTTCATTTTCACAGCATACGAAGGATCATTATTCTCCCAACACTGCACGTTCCTATCTATCGATCCGCGCCAGCACTGACATTCGATCTTCCGGCGATCGTTTCCATCCCATCCGACTATACACCTTATATCTATGTATATGTATATATGTACCTACGTGAGTAATTTAAAATGCGATTACTGAAGGGATGTCCTACATGGGAGCGGTGCTTGTGTCGATGGACATAAGAATAGCTAATACATGGATGGCAAAGGAAGGTCGCAAGAACGAAGAAGGCAGGAGAGACGACGGTTGGATGGCTGCCATTAAAAGATTTCATCCACCCTCCTCGCCACTCCGTCCTCCCCTGTCCCATCCAACTCGCCCGCGGCACCTATATATAAGGGTGAGTAATCTGAGAACCATCCCTCCTTTCTTATTTTAACCATTCTCCCTTTTCTCGCTTTCCACGCGTTTGCATTCGTTCTTGCGTGAAAGGGAAATAGCGGCTGTGAAAAAAAATGGAACGTGAGAATGAATGTAGGTGCGCCATTTATATATTCAGTATATCTGTATATATTACATGTCATCGTAAAGAAATATTAAATTAATATAACTCAGATTGTAAATCACAAAAGGATTATTCAATAATTCACCGTACATGCGTGATTCAGTGATAACTTGATTTAGCTACAAAATTTATTCAAAGTTGAGCTGTTTTGATAAAACACACAATTATAATCAAATGAAAAAAAAGAATGATTGGTAATATATTTTTGACAGATAAATTGTTATTTTTCTTTTTTTTTTTATTCAAGCCACGAAATAAAAGTTGTTGGAACTATCAAGTATATACATATTTTTATTTTTTTTAACATGTTATAAAATAAAACACAAAAGGAGGACGTGATGCATTCATATAAATCATTCCTGCAATTTTCTGAATAATATTCGCAGCCGAATAGCTTTGTCACAGACATCTATTTGTCTCCTAATTACATGTGAGAAAAAAAAAATATTCTCCCTAGCATTTCATTGAGCAAACAGCAGCAGGTACTTTCCTCTATGCACGGATGCGTAAGAAGGACAGAGATGTACGAGGCCGAAGGCTCGAGGACGAGCGAACGCAGACACTGCACCTAAGGGATACGTAAGAGCCAACCAGCGCACACGTACGGATTACAGAGGGTAGGATTGGCAGCTCTGATCAATATTCGATTTTTGAAATATCTCCCCCATCCCCCGTGCCGGCGCTATCCTCCTCGTCCGCCGCTAACCCTCCACCTTCCGCCACCCCCTCCCCCACCCCCGTCCACCCGCCTTCCCACCGAAACCCACCACCTCGCCTCGCGCGACCCCGGACCCCCTCTCGCGGGGAACGTTCCTCGAAAGCTCGATACTCCATTTGTATTTTTAAACTGGAATCCCTATACTCGCGCGCGCGCGCGCGTGTATGCGCTCCCCCGCATGTACGTACATGCACGCATACGACGACACGTCCAAAGCGTCCTGCCACCACCATCGCCATTCGCCATCACCATTACCACCGCCGACGGCGGCATCGTCCTCCGCCACCCTCGGTCTTCTCGCAACCCTCTACTACTTTCTTCGTCTTCTCCTCCACCACCGTCGACTACTCCTCTCGCTCTAGACGATCCCCTTCCCTCCTCCCCCTCCCGCCCCTCTCATCTTCTCTTCGCTTCGCCACCGTCTTCCAGCCTGTTCTCCACTACCTACTCCTCTTTCTTCTCATCCTCCACTTCTTCCTCTCGCGTGAGCCTTCTCTTCTTCTCCGGTGCTATGTGTGCTAGCGAGTGCGCTTTCGACTCGGCGTGTACGCATACGCGTCCGTCGTCGATGTGCGCGCGTGTGTACGTAGGACGCCTTGGGGGCAGGGGCATACGATCCATCGGAATTTTAAGGAAATAGAAGGACACTCGATGCATACCGTCGCTGTGTAGTAATGCGACGGTGTTGGTGGTCGCGCCGGTGTGAGCGTTACAGGGCCGGCGATAGCGAAATATTCCCGGGAACGACGAGATTTAACGCGGATAACAATCCCTCCGAGAGTGCATTGACTCCGAGCATCTCGATCAAATTGTATCACGACACTATATATATATATATATATATATATATATATATATATATATATATATATATATGCGCGATTAATCAATGATGATAGATAATTTTTTTTAAATAATTGGAAACTTTAAATAAATTTATCTGGGATTTATCAGAATCAGCTGTTATATTAATTTTATAATTTATTTCAAAATTATTATTATATAATTATATTTATATTTATTTTATTTATTTATATTATATATATTTTATTTATTTTATTTATTTATATTATATAATTACTATTATATTTATTTTTTTTTAATATTTTTAAAGCAATCTAAGGGATCAAATATAATTATTACCCTAATTTAAGAAATCCAATTACACGAGCAAATTATTCAGTTAATCATATGATAAGCAAGGTTAACAATGTGCCTATCAAGATTGAAACCAATCATTATTTATTAAATATTCTATAACATTATAAATTTGCTTTTTTATCTTCATTGACATGTATAATATTGAAAACATAATGGCTCGACGCGGATGGTAACCCAGTTACCTTCAACAGCATCAACATGAAGGTCTCAGACGTACGGTGGATCAATTTTCAGTTGGCCCAGTGTAAGAAAGTAGCTCTTACCGGTCCTGTGCGTCTTTATGTCTCGTCCTGAGAGACGCACACCCGCATGCACTTAGAAATACGTATGGCGAAATACGCGCGCGCGCTTCTTCGTTTCCTCACATTTCTACGGAGAATGGAAGGATGTAGATACGTGTGTACTCTCTCGTAGAGAGACGCGAGGTATCCTATAGTCGTTCCTCTTTATCCGGCGAATTGGAATTTCTCGCCGCGGATAGAATTCTTTCGCCAGAATCACGAGGCGCCCCGATATATATATATATATATATATATATATATATATATATATATATGTGCGCGCGACATCCCGGGCGTCACGTTGCGCGGGCGCATTATACATACACAATGTGATTCATCAAAACGTGGTTACGCGACCGATCGTATATCGGTGCCCGTCTGAATTTCCCGGGATATATTTTCCGAAACGAATGGCGATGCGTCCGCGCTGCCGCGATATATTATAATGGATGCGATCATCATTTGCATCGATGACACTTACGTGAGTATTCCGATCATTGGCATGCTAGACAAGACCCTAGCGTGATGATACTTGATAAGATGTCGATCACATTATTCGACATGATGTTTATTGTCTTCTGTAGAAAATTGAGAGAAATATTTTGAAAATTAAAATAATTTTTTTTTTTAAATTTCGATAAATATATATAGTATTAGAAATGTATTATTTAGAGAGAATGCGATCAATTAAAAAGATTAAGAAATTAAATTAGAAAATTAATTTTTCGCGCGAAAAAAACGAAGAGCTCTACGAACAATATTAATTAAGTCTAACCTCAAAGAAATGAATCTGAGATATATAAACACGGACATTTAAAATAATCTCGAGATAACTTTGATGCGTTTGTGAAAACGCACCATTACTTGGAACCTGTCGGTGTCTATCCCGGATGCGCAGCTGCACCGGCTGCCGTCGATGCAGCGTCGCCGGGCGATTAATTAAACGCTGGCACGGCGCACAGCCGCTCATTAGTGGGCGTCGATTGGCTGCTGGCCGATCACGTGACATCCACGCCGGTGGTACGGAGTGGACGCGACTGGGGGTCTGACCGGAGAAGGGGGTTGCTGGTCGGCCGGGGGCGAAGAAGGACAGACAAGCGGCAGCGGCGGTGGCGGTGGCGGCGGCGACGGTGGTGGTGATGGTGGATCGGGTTGGGGTTCGGTGGGGCAGCACTGCACATTCGCTCAGTTGTTTCTGCCGACAAGCAGCCACGCCCTGCCCCTTTCGTGCCACTAAAGGCGGATATCATGGGATTAATTAAGACGCCCACCAACAAATGATATCACGCCGCTTTCGAAGCGCCGTGCTCTGTCTCTCTTTCGTTCTCCCTCGGAGAGCAGGAGGGAATGTTAATTAGAAGAGCGGAGAATGGAGAACAGCGCCCGATTGGAGATGTTGGCGCAATGGGGGTTGGTTGGCTTACGTCCGTTCGACGTCTCTACCAGAGACGTTTCGCGTAGTTCATGGGCGGAACGCGCGGAATAATTATAAAACCAATTAAAAGAAGCGCCTGCGAGAAATGGAACTTTTCACTAGCAGATTTAGCAGGATCAACGAATACGCGTTTCATTACGCGACGTGGATTACCCATGTCGCTTATTACATAACTGCTCAATTTTTTGCGTCAAGCCAATTACTGCAGAATTAAATTTATAAATATAAATGACATTAGTTTCCCATTACCTTACGAATAGAACTCGATGATGCAGTAGATCAATAATAAAGATATGATTAATAATTAATTAAATTGTATCAATGCATGGTTAATCTTTTCTTGCATTGATTCTATTAATTAAAATTACAAAATGACATTTATTCTTCTTCAGTTTCAATCATCTGTCACAGCGTGTTGCATTTATTTTTCTCAAACAGCTGATTAATGCTTTTTAGACGAGCGATTAAATTTGACGAGAAATAGTTTGTTGAAAATTTACCACAGTCCATTCCTCAGCATCTCGACTGTGCCATCTCCTTTGTCGCGAGCAAATCGGGATGTAGATTCGATGCAAATTGCCCGAATGCGCCTTCGAGAGGGCTCGATTGGCCGCTCGGCGAAACCGTAGATTGGATTGCCGAGCGCAACGGCTAATCATGCAATTACTCGACTCGGCTTTAATTTTATCCTTAATTAAATCCAATTTTGCGAGCGCATTGGCGAGGCGCGAGCGTCCCCGATGGTGCTCGCAGTTCCGAAAAAGTAAGGCGACGCGTGATAAATTAGATAAATTTTATTAAGTGCCACGATTGATCGTCGAGTTCATCTTTATCCGCGCTGTTTTTATTAACAGCAGTAATGGTACATGTCGATTAATTTGCAATTTACTACATTAATTGTACAATTAAATTTAATTTCGAATAAAATGAAAAGTAAATAAAATTAAAAATTAATAATAGAAAATATTATTATTATTATTATATATTATCTTTTTTATATTTGTATTCCAATTCTAAAATAGATCTGATCAAAAAATCATTAGCTATTATAAAATATTGTATAGGTATCTAGAATTTTTATTTGTCAATAAAAATAATTATAAAAATAGAAAAATAAAATCAATAAAATATCAATAAAAAATGCCTTTATATAATTTTCAAAGAAAACTCGAATTCTAAACAATGTAGTAAACTCATTTTATAAAGTGTCACATCTCATCGGCAATTGTTTTTTCTTTTTTTTTTTTTTCTAATAACAGCATAATCCGTTTCTCCCTTGTCAAGTCGCCAGGGTACTACGGAACGGTTGACGAACGACCCTGTTGACGTTCGCCCTTTCTATCGTCCGTTACAAAACGAAAGGAACCGAACAAACTTGCCCTGGCCGTCGTCGAGGCCTTCATATTTCATATTTCGAACACCCTCGATCTCTCCCTCCCTTCCCCGTTCGCTTGTCTCCTGTATTCCTGTAAATATACGTGTATCGCGAAACTCCGAGCGAGATTAATTTCTGATCTAAGCCGAAAGCCAGGCAACTCCTCAGGGACGCTCAGTGAAAACGGATTTTCGCGAACAAAACCAAAGTTTACAGAGTGGATCGTCCCGACAACGACGCGTCGGCCGTATTTTTATTATTTTTATAGAATATCGCGCGCTGTCAATTTCACGGCTTCGTTTGTCGTTGATTTATTGTTCCGATTTTGAAAATTTATATTTCAATTCGCTCTACTGAGCGAATGGAACAATGCCAAGGAGACGTTTTTTTAACTTCTTTGTCTCACGTCATTTTTATTAGAATACGCATATGGGACTTTGATTTATACAGAATTAAATCTAAAGTTACCATCATTTTTTATCAATTTTTTAGGAAGTTATTGCAAATATGAGATATAACCACTTTGAAAGATACGACGTGATTTCAATAAAAGTATAATAGTCGTGATTTTAGCGTGAGACGGAGATTTCCACGGTTTGCGCAAAGCGAGGCCGACGAGCGGAAAAGCAAACGAGCCCGGGCTTGTTTCTTCGCGGCTTAATTTAACGGAGCGCGGGGCGGGAAGGTAATTTTGTTTAATTTATTAAAACCCCGGAGGGAGACCACCGTCCGCCGCCCAGCTAATGACGTAATCCTCTAAAAAGTTATAAAGTTACCGAGTTCATTTTTAAAAGCGAGCGCACCCCTCGCGTCGCCACCACGCCATCTCAACCCCCATCCTCCCGACCCCCCACGACGATGTCTCTTGCCGGAGATACTTACGGTACTTTTTATTACGCAGTATTTCACGTCCGACGCAAGTTACTTCTGCATATTTATACAGGTGAATAACTAGGCTCTGTCTCAGCGCTCAGGGCCGTTTCAGCGAAATAGAGCAACAATGATGTTAAAAAGTGGCGAAGCTTAATAGAAAGGGAAAGGAAATATGATCGATGGCTTAATGTGAAATTTTTTATTCTTCATATTCTCATCTTTTTATGTCTTATGTGTAAAGATAAAATGTCGAGAAAATTATTTCCATCGCCAGAAGTTTATTAAGATGATTGTCTTTTTTTATCAACATCATATTTTAAGTTGTTAATTTTAAGATGTTGTACAATAGTAGCAAAAGACTGTCAAAATAAAAAAAAAACATATTTCTTACATTTATACTGTTTGAAAAATCAAACAAATAAATCCGGATTATGAAAAGAATTAAAGTGTCACAAAACATATGGATTTTGACGTCTTCGTAAAAGAAAATAGTTGTAATTAATATTTTTTCTAATTTATGGCAAAAATGTTTGATCGTGAATATCCCCTGAAATTAACTGCAAGAAACAGTGAAAAACGAGTAATTTGCAGAAAGAGAGAAAGATAGATAGATAATATTTTTTTACAATTTTTAATAAATAACTTTTAAACGAATAAATGGATTTAAATCAAGTTTTGCATAAATATTTATTAAAGTTTTCTTAATTTATATGAAAATTTTTATTTCATTGGTAATATTTTTTCCTTATCAAATTTGTCAATAAGTACTACAATACGCAATTTTCCAAAAAAATTACTTTAAAGTAACTTTAAACTTAAATAATTTCCAAACCGTTAAAAAAATTGTACTCAGTTTTTTGAAGAAATAATACAGTCTATAAAACTTTCATGCTTTTGTTAATACTTTTTGTTAATATATATGACATATACATCCTTAATTCGCTGTAAATTAAAATCCTCTTAACTTTTGATTCAAGAAATGGATTCAGCATTTTTTTTATAAGTTTCTAAACATATATAAGAATAACATTTTGTACAATTATAGTTAAATTCTTAATATTTCAAAAATAGGTACAAAACACCTTTAAATTATAGTAATAATAAAAATCAACTTTATTTATAATTGTCTCAAAATTCTGAAAATATACATATTTGTAACTATTCTAAAAATCTCACTATCGCCAACAGTCATACCACGTTGTAAAGCACCAGTTCTCGTCCGATCACTGAAGTTAAGCAACGTTGGGCATGGTCAGTACTTAGATGGGTGACCGCTTGGGAACACCATGTACCGTTGGCACTCTCTTTTTTTTTGCTCAGGATTTTTTTCTGAGCATATGTAAGAACATTCTGTATAATTTTGGTTAAATTCCTAATATTTCAGAAATAGATACAAAATATCTTTAATTTAAAATTAAAATATCTCACGTGATAATTTGTGTACATTAACAATAGCCGTACGTAGAAGCTTTAAGATCTTCAATTTTAGCTACTTTAAAACGGGGTTGAACCGATAACTATCATTCGATTTTCGAATTTACGTTACATAATGACAGATCGCGATACGATCCGGTACGAAGCATGTTATTTTTACATTGACGAAGCGAGATAATATTTTCCGCGCGAATTTTACTACCAAACTCGCACATTTTCAAAATGCCAATCGGACGATTGATCTGCCGAAAAATTGTTCCGTCCAATCGGCATCGTGAATGCGCGCCGGATTTCAAATTCAAATTTCGTTGCAATCGAATTAGCCGACAAAAGAGCCGTTTGATCCATCTCGTCGAGCCTGTAGCCGCGGTACTCGCACAAAGTGGCGGCCCCAATTATGAATAATTCGGAATATAAATTCGCTTAATTTCGTAGGCTTGCCTAAAGAGCGAGAGAGACGGAAGATAAAACGGAAATTAGGGTTAACGATACCGGTCCTCGATTGCCTTTATCTTTTTCACCGTGCAAATAATATGGCTCGAATTTTGCTTATACTAGCGATACTATCTTTGCAATTTTGCATAATTAAACAGAATGCTTCGGAACTCTCGATTCTCGCATGTTATCAAATGCAATCTTCTTTTAACAAAAATTTTAAAATATAAATAATTAACGGATTAATGGCGATTATATATAAAAACAAAAAATATATAAGAAAATTTGACTTTAAAAAGTTCTAAAATAAGTAAATATATTTTAAAAAATCTTGTGTATAATTAACTTCATTTTTTTTATATTTGATAGCCATTAGTTTTAAGAATTTCAGTAAAATATAAATTGATATATTTAAATAAATATATTTAATATATTCAAATATATTATATATATATATATTTTATTTTTAATATAGTTATATATTAATATATTAAATATATATTATATATTTAATATATATTTAAACAAAATATATTTAAACAAATGGTTTATTCGGTTATTTATGTCAATTTTATTTAATAGTATTTCTGATTTTTCACGCAATATAAATTTCACAATAATAATGGCACTCGGCATCAGCCGATCCTATTTATGTGATCCTAACTAATCCGCTCATGGATAGAAGGAACAGCTGCGCACACCCTTAAATTTTAATTTATTTCGATCAACAGGAAGAAAAAAGGAATCGAGTCACCTGCTATCTATGCTACCAACATTCATCCAATCGCTTACCCACACTTCATCAATCCGTCATTATATTATTAGCGTGATGTATACATGGCGAATATAAAAAATAAAAAAAGAATTAATTTTATTAATTTTTTGCTTCCAACTCTATTTTACTTTTTTTCATCGGTCAATTATTATTTGAAGTTTTATTTGCGATTTATTTCACAAAGTATTTACTTCGTTCTCTGTGCTCTTTGTTCTATAAAAGAATTTCTCTTTAAGAGAACGTGAAACATTTTTATGCAATCATGGTTTTTATGTTTAGATGCAGAATCTAAAAGTTTAAAGTTTGAAATTTTTTTGAAAAAGGAGTTACGTTATGCACGACATTATTTTCTTTTGTTGAAGAAACTAAAATTAAAAAAACCATATCATATCATGCACATATACAGACAAACGCACACACACACACACACAATTTTCGCTTTAACCGGCAAGTGAGCATTTTAATATAAAACGTTAGCAGCGAGGATGCCACCTTTGTTTCATCGCTCGTTACGAGAGTACCACGGTTGGAGCACCACTGATAGGAATTCACCGAGGAGCATTCGCCAAGGTGAGCATTTTTTCTCTTCAGTTTGATTGACTAATGTCAGTCACCGAGATATCTTGAGACTCGCCATAGTGAAGTCCCATTTGGTATGCCATGTAGATGAGTACAGTCCCCGGAGAAATTTCGTGCACGAATATTATATCAAGTGAAGATTCACGACGATGATCGCGAATTCTATAATACAATCCTAACTTTGTGACCTCCCTTTCGTTTTTGCATATTTTCTGGTTTTTTTTTTTTTTTTTCAAGAACCTTTATAAATTACTCGGCACATCTTTTACTTGTAACGATATATCTTATTGCATGAGAAACAATTACTTCTTCAATCTTATATTATTATGTTATTAAGATATTTTTATATCTTTGTAATTTATTTTATTGTAATATTTTATAAAAATCTGTTTTACCATTATATATAAAAAAAACATGCTACAATTAATATTTTATTCGCATAAAAATAATTATAATTCAAAATCATCAAAAAATGATGTACACTTCGTAATTACACTTTATAAAACGCTAAATTATTATATAAAGATTTGACATATTCCGAAATATTTGTGTGAAGAAAAATATATTTAGTAATATAAATAATAAATATCTCGCGAGACAAATAAAAACAATAATAGTTCAGATAAATGCGTTCGTAGAACAGACACGTACGCGAATTTGTTTGTACTCGAACGCGAGTGTAAGTTCGTGCATACAGTAAGTATAAAACGGAGCGATGATGAAGCGGAAGAGAGAGAGAGAGAGAGAGAAAGAGAAAGACAAGTAGGAAACAGAGAGCGATTTGGATAAGGAGAGAGAAGAAGAATAGAGGTTTAGTGTAGGAAGGCGAACTGGCGACCATCACCAAGTCAAATCGTCTTGCAACGCGCCAGCGAATAATCTTAAATTCAAATTAAGAACGGGTCTACAAATTTAAACAATAAACGATCAGATTCGCGGCGATTCAAATTTAAACGCGAAGGAAAATGGATTTAAAAGAACGCGCTTACTTCACGGCATTCTTCGATCTTATCTTGATCATTACGCGCGTGTTACAATTTTGGACATTCCATCTCGGTACATATGCACTTGTATATTCAAAATTAATAAATTCGAAATTTAAAAAATATTGACAAAAATAATTTTGAAACTTTTATACTACCATTTTATGGCTCGTATATGATTGGTCGATTTATTAATATATATCAATAAAAAAAAATACAGCTATTAAATGGATATTTATGTATTTATCTATACAGGGTGGCCCCGAACGTTCCTACCAGACTTTGAGATCTTATAGGGAATTTAATTCTGAACAAAAAATTTCCATATGAAATTTCTTATGGAAATTTTTTGTTCAGAATTAAATTCCCTATAAGATCTCAAAGTCTGGCTGGAATGTTCGGGGCCACCCTGTATATGTCAATCATAAATATTGTTTCAAGTCAAGAATTATTAAACCTCCTTAACATCTATTGCGGTTGGAAACCGAAATCAATTTTTCAATTTCGTCGAGGATTCGTCAATCGTTGCCGCACATCGCCACGGAAACTCAACCTTGTTAGATGAACTTCGAGACGATGCACGGAGGCGAAAAAATAAAAAAAAAAAAAACAGAAAAAACATTTTGGTAACCTGCCGACCACACACCAAAAAGTGAGTCCCTAATTCGATGGGGCCGATTCGCCGAGCGAAACGGGGTGTCGAGAGAAAAACCTGAGGACGATGCAACGGAAGCTGAAAGATATTGG
Source organism: Cataglyphis hispanica (assembly GCF_021464435.1). Lineage (NCBI taxonomy): Eukaryota > Metazoa > Arthropoda > Insecta > Hymenoptera > Formicidae > Cataglyphis > Cataglyphis hispanica. Next base: position 2,153,201 of record NC_065979.1, on the reverse strand, counting down.
AAGAAAGAAAACGACGCGTTATCCTGAACGGGGAGAGGAACAAGGAGGAAGATGTCAGCGCGAGGAGAATCGCGGTGATAGAGGACAAGCGCGGCAAGGAAGAGAGACGAGGAACAAGAAGCGATCGGAACGTCAGATCGGATCTCGTTGGTGAATCAAATTTGGCCAAGTAAACGAAGAGGCTTGGGGGAACTGTGGCGAGAGAGGGAAGGAAGGAAGGGCCGGGAGGGCCCGCGAGAACAGTTGCGCTTCGTGCGTGCATTAGCATGCGGGGAGAGCAGCGAGAAAGGGGACGCTCGAGAGAAGTTGGCACGCAAGAAGGGATGAGGATGGGAGGATGGAAGGACGCGAGAAAGAGGGAGAGGAAGAGAGGAGGTTGAGACTTCGGGTGCTGGAGCGAGGGGGGGGCAAAAAGGTTGGCAAAAAGGGACTTTTCGAACTTTCTTTGTGTGCTAAGCAGCTTGCCGGGCTACTCGGCGGAAAGCAGGACAGGGCGCTCCGTTCTTTCAACGTGTCGTTTCATCACCGATACCGGAGTGGATCGGGGTATCGCGACGCAGCGCGTAAGTGCAAAGGCTCCTTCCTTCTTTCGCCGATCGTTTCGAGTCTCATAATCGAGCGGCGCGAGAGCGAGACGCGCCGAGAACGGATAATCTGAAATCTCGGCCCTGCGAGATCTGTTGCACGCTAAGGGTCGGCTTCTCTTATACCAGTTTTACTTTAATTCAAGATGATCTCTTATCTCCATCCAGACAACATTTAAAAAATATAAATATTATAAGGTGACTAATCAATATTATATAAATAAATATTAATATTATGTAAACATAGAACAAGATATCTTATAATATTCCATATAAATAAAATTTCTATTTTTTAATAATTCTATAATATTTAGCATTATAATTTGAAAGAAGATTGAGAGAGGAGCTATCTCTTTGAGTATTAATACACGCGTTTTATCAATTTTTATCAATTTTTTATCATATTTCATATTTAGAGTAAATTTTTCAATTTAATAAGTTCAAATATAAGTAGTATTGATTATTTTTGCATAACTTATTTGTATGTGAACGCGTATATATAAAAATGTACATAAAACTTGGAAATTGCTGCTTGCGCCTGTAGTTAGGCGACCAAGAAGCTACTTGCGCTGATGGTGCAGTATGCCTATTACTCACGAGATGAATAATTCTACGGCATAAATTTACCCTGCATGTAATGTGCGCACAAAAATTTCATCATTTTTACAATACAGGAAAGTCATATTTAATTGAAAATTTCTAAATATATAAATTAAACATTTACTGAATTTATTTTGAAAAGCTTAGAAGAGAGCTCGCATTTTTATTTTCAATTAGATACTCCCGACTTTTCTTCCCTATCAGAGGCAAATAAATGATAAACTTTTATCATTCTAGGATATACCGCCGAAGCCACTTTTCTCGACGTATCGATGCGACATGCAGGGCGCTCCAATATTTCCTCTCTCTCTCTCTCTCTCTCTCTCTCTCTCTCTCTCTCTCTTTCTCTCTTATACACATACAAAAGTAAAAAAGATCCTACATGAAGTATATGACGGAATAGCTCCATATAGATATACGCGACACGCCGGGGCAGCGCGTTATCATTCATTGCATCTCGAACTTTTGCTCGCTTTAAAGTAGAAGCCTGTTGAATATTAAACAACAGTGTCAACAACGAGGTTCAATGTTTTTCAAGTTACGCCGCGTTATCTATATTGCGCCAATGTTGTCGGTAAACATTCATGCTTGCATTTTTCCATAAGTAAGCAGATAATCACCTCTTCGTCGACAAATTTTCATGAATTTATTATCGATAACGATTTCTAGTGTCCTTTGCAATGATAAAAACAATACATATATACAATAATACAATAAAACAATGATACAATACATTCCTCGTAATATTATTTCCTTCCCTTTATAATATCAGTAATCTTTTTTTAGAAAAATTCGAAATTCCATAAAAAATGTACTTTTTCAACAATTCTCATCAAATTCAATATCAATCATTTATTAATGATATTCTATTCATGTAAAAATATTTGGCCCGATATCTCAAAGTTTGTGGAAGTTGAAGCATGCACGGACATTTATTGAAAAATTCAAAATTTTATAAAAAATAAACCCTTTTACCAGTTCTCTCGCCAAATTTAATATCAAATCCTTTAATGATATTTTATTAATGATATTCTATTCATGTAAAAATATTTAGATATCTCAAAATTTGCGGAAGCTAGAACAACAACACCCTTCTTTTGAAAAAGTCGTTCACCAATCTTAGTCAAATATAATACCAACCAACTTTTAATGATACTCTATTCACATAAAAAAATTTAACCCGTTAACTCAAAATTTTCGAAAGTTAGAGCAACCACGTCCTTTTTGGGCACATACATACGGACATTTTGTAAAAATGTGTTTTTTCGACGTTTCAGAATATTCTGAACACATTTAAATTAAAATTAAAATTTAAAAAAAAAAAAATTTTAATTTTCGAAGACTTTGAAGCCTCTATGAAGAAACAAAATATCAAACAATTAATTTAAGTAAAAGAATAGGAAAAAAATCAATCACATCAAATAGAATTATATTTACAGCAAATAAAATTATTTTTATATGAAATAAAATTATTTTTGCATTTATAATCATGAGATTCAATTTAATCGAGACTCTTTAAGTGACAATATCGTTGAAGTTAATATTTATGCTCGTGTAGTTTGACGCGATTACCCAATATCAACGGAGCTGTCCGTCATGAAACATTCACGAATTAATTTACTTTTATTAATGCACAGAAACGCGTGCGAGTGGACGACCGAGAGAACGAAGGCTGGGCAAGGGCGACGCCGCGTGAATTTAAATCGTCTTTTTAAATGGAGCGCCGGTTGTCTAGCGGGGAGATCTCGCGCACGTTTCTCGGACACGTTTCTCTTAGGGGGAGGGGGGGGGAACTTGTAAACTTGCTGATATCGTTACATGTGCACACGCACAAAGTCTGGTTAGAGACGATCGAGAGACAGTAGTCCACGTTCGAGTGTGTCTGCGTGTCATTCACGCGAGAACCCGCATTTTACACGATAAATACGTCGTTTGCACGCTCGCAAACTCGTGCGCAATCTGCGATCCGGCGATTTCCACTAATTCCGAATCTAGTTTATCTTTCTAATAAAATAATGCCGTTACTTTGCAGAAGTTGTCTTTGTTTTTTTTTTTTTAAGAACCTTTATAAATTACTCGGCACATCTTTTACTTGTAACGATATATCGTATTACATGAGAAACAATTACTTCTTCAATCTTATATTATTATGTTATTAAGATATTTTTATATCTTTGTAATTTATTTTATTGTAATATTTTATAAAAATCTGTTTTACCATTATATATAAAAAAACATGCTACAATTAATATTTTATTCTCATAAAAGTAATTATAATTCAAAATCGTTAAAAAAAATATTAGAATTCATTGACCCTTTAATGATAAAAAAATGATGTTAAATTAAAAGATAGCAATCGACTTCAAATACTTAAAACTGTATGAATAAAGCAAGAGAAGTATGCTTTTAGATGATTCGTATTTATACAAAATAAATCAAGAGTATATTGCGTAATAAATGATTGAAATTAAATACTATCATTAAGTTATAATCATTTTATGGCTTACACAAATCAATATAAATATCGAATAAATTAAAATGATCTAATCGAAATAAATGCAGAGGTAAGGGATTTTGAATTTGAATTCAATCGAGATTTACGTTGTGTGATCCGCGTTTGTGCCCCTTAGCAACGCAAATGATGGACTCCATACGCCACCATAAATGCTGTTCTCTCTCAAGCCGCATCAATTAATTTATGTGCGATTGCAACGCTCGCCATGTGCGGCTTCGATCCACCCTAGTCCCGTTATTAAAGGAGAATTCACGCGGTTGGCTATTAGCAATGATTCATGATTATTCAAAGCAATACGCTTAAAAAAAAAAAAAAAAGAAATTCTCTATATTTCTCTTCTGCAATTCGAGATTAATCATTTCATTGTTTCAACAAAAACATTACCCCTTATGCGATTTATATTCTTTCTTTCTCCCGCTCAACACGCGATTCGCTCGAAATAATCGTCGAGCTGTGTAAATTCGCCTTAACGCTCCGGGGTGGGGTGGGGTGGGGTGGGGGGAAGGAGGAAGAAACGCGCGCGGGAGATCTTCATCTCTCTGTTCCAGCGGCAACCAATTATTACGGGGGCGAGAATATTGCCGGCGCGGTGTGTTATTAGCGCGAGAGGCGTTCGCGGCGCTCTTCTTTCCGGCGAGTGGCCGGGATCGGGAGTATCGCCCCGGTGTCGATTGTTACCATCTTGGTACTGATGCGACGTGTCCTTCCCCCGCTGCCATAACCCGCAGCAGATCGGCTCGCCGATAAAAAGTGTATCGCCGCTGCGATCGCGCCGAGGTATTTTGAATTGTTCTCGCGAGAACGAATGCGACGGCTGATCGTCCTCGCCGATTTCAACAAGTTGCAAGATCGGCGAGCGCGTCATGGAACGTATTAATCTCGGCGGCAATATTTTCAGTGCCATGGATATCGTTTATGGGGTATAAACGAGTCTTATGAGTTAATAAAGAGTCTCAAAAATGAGACGAAATATTTGTTGAAATTGGCATTACAAGATTTTACAAAATCGCCACTAATTATTATTATATTAATTATTTTAAAATTGATATATTTTATACACATATGTGATGCGATAATGAGATAAGAGATCTGTAGAAGAAAGTGAGAGGAATCGTTAATGAGAAATAGTACAAAACTAAAATCTTGTCTTTGATCTTAGGAGTTTTGCGAATTAGACACGTGCATTAAAGACCGTAATTGCTATCCATTCATTGAAATCGCGAACATTATATATAATACAATATATGCACTTCGTAAATGCTTATATTCCCTAACACAAGTATTAATTGATTACATAGGCCCTTTAATACATTAATATAACGAGATGAAAATTATGCAAATTAGAAACTTGCACATTGCTTCCTTATCATTTTATTTCACTCACAAAACTTAAGTTCCTTCCCAAGCAAGCGGGTTTTCCAATTTTGGCTTCCTCATAGAGAAATATATCTCAGAATTTGCGAAAGTTATAATGTACATTTCTCAAAAAATACAAAATTTTATAAAAAAATGAAACCTTTTCCTCTTTAATGATTTATTTAAAAAAATATTCTTTATTTATTTTTAAAAATATTTTTAAAAATATTATTTATTTAAAAAAATATTCTCTGTTTATTTAAAAAAATATTTTTAAAAATATTCCCTGTTTATTTTTAAGATATTTTTAAAAATATATTTTAAAGATATTGTTTATTTATTTTTAAAAATATTCTCTATTTATTTAAAAAAAATTAGCCCAATATTTTAAAAATTGCGGAAGTCAGAGGTTATACAATGTAATACATTCCGTACATACATACATACATACATACAGATATTTTTTAAACATATGATTTTTCAACATCCTTAACACATTGGCATAAAAAATTGGAAAAAATATTGTCACAAAAACAAAGCTTCCTCTATGAGAAAGCAAAATGATTCTTCGCTCTAGATATTTGTTTTAAATATAACAAATAAATATATTTATAAATGTGCAAATTTTTAGGTCCGAGATGTATTTAAAGTAAAATTCTAATAAAATAAATTTTTATTAAAAATAACTAACTTTTCAGAATTATTTATTATTACATTTGTAGTTGCATAATAATCTGACAATTCGGCATTTATTCCAATAGTATGCATCGATATTTTATGATTGCATTCTATATCTCTCGAACCAGTTTATCCTGATCCTTCATAAAGTGTCTGTCACTATACGAATAAAATTCGAAATTCACCAACAAGACAGCGCGAGCGGTCAGATGTTTTCTATTCGAAATGTTGAAAAATTATATGCAAAATGTTTATATATATATATATATATATATATATATATTTTTTTTTTTCATACAGATAGTGTGTAGAGATAGCAGATATCTCATTTATATTATTATGGAATTATTATGGACAATTTATTATGTCACATTTATGTGAAAGATTCTCATCATTCAAATTACTTAAATATTACTAAAACGTTAAATCGAAGTATTGAAACATCATCCTTCTTGCGTAAACGTTTTTGTCCCGTCGGCGACGACACGACTTCTCGGCACGTGACAAGAATTCATGGCGACAAGTAAACTTCGCGGTAGTTGATCGTCTTAAGGATTACACCGCGGCACATTAGGTATTCATCTGCCTTCGAGAGCGCCGATCGCCACGTCACAACTGTTTCTTCTCACCTCGAGAAGAAACGCGCGGGCATTATCGGCCGTCTTTCGGAAATTGTTGTTCGCTGATTGTCGTTTGATTTAAAAGTGCGCGATACATCGTCCGTTCGCTGAAGAAACGGTCAATCGCGGAGCGGAGGAGAAAAAAAATCCCGCGTCCACTTTCGAGAGATGCGCCTTGGACGGTGCGCATCTGGAATGCGACGGTGGAGAGTAGCATAAAGAAACGGTACAATTGCATTTGCCGTCTTCGACGCACACACGCGTAGCGGGATGTAATAAGCGGCTGCATAAAGTCTCGAGTGTCTCCGCGCGCGCATTTAATCTCCTGCGCTTCGTCGAATGAGGAATGTTCGGAATGCCGCGATGTGTGTTCCGCGTGTTTATAAAACGACTAAGAAAATCCGTGCGAGATGTTCGATGTCGATGATGCAAATTGAAAATGATATACCGTATAAATAATTATAAATCAAAAATAAGACAAAAAATACGCATTGCAATTGTAGCAAGAGCAATCAACAGAAATGTTTTCTAATGTATTAAAAAAATTACGAATTATTTTCTTAATTCAGCTATGCTAAATAATATTATGGGTGAAATTATTTCTTTTTTTTTCATTTATTATGACAATAAAAATGGAATTAATGTTTTTTTCAACTTATTTCATCAAAGTTTAGTAACGTATTTATTGGGAATAGATAAGATGCAACCTCGTATAAATTACAATATAGTAAAAATAAAAATTAAATTTCTCTTAAATAACAATACAAAGTACTATTATAACAAAAATAATCGAGAAGCATTAAAGTAAAAAAAAAAAGAAAAAGATTTTACGTTTGTTTCGGAGTTCGTTGAAATCTCGACATTATTATTCGCGCTTCGCTCTAAGATAAAAGTACGAATCGTAAATGAAACAATGCTGTCAAACAGTCGCTCTCGAAGAGAAAATTCCGGGACTACATTGTTAGCCGTGCATTCGAAACGGGTCGTAAAATGCGCGTGCTTGTTATTCCCGAAACGCGAGGAGAAAGAAAAAGAAGAGGAGAGAAACACACGCATGTAAACGCACTTGCAGGTAGGACAACGGTAGACGCTAATAGCGAAAGAGGCTCTCCCTCGTGCTCTCCATCCGAGAAGAATTCGGAGTGGATAGCGAGTGGCGGTAAAGGAGAGAATTAAGGGCGGTAGAGACGCGAACGAAAAGATAGGGTCGAGGAGAGGAAGACCGAGATCGCCTAATGAATTCAAATATTTGAATTACAAGAGTTGCGCCCGCGATCTCATTCATAGCGAGGCGGCGCCGCGTTAGAAGATGGTTGGACTTAGGATCTCGTGCGAGGATTTCTGCCGCCGCTCGTCGGAGACGAGGGGTCCCCGGGACACGCAATCGGCCGGTACGATCAGGAGGAAAGAAAGAAAAAAAAAAAAAACGGGAGCGAGAAAAGAAAACTGACACGGAGCAGATGGAGGAGAAAAGAAAGGGGAGAGAAAAAGAGAGCGAAACTATACGTAAAAGGAAAGGAATCACGTACGGACTGAACCGGAATCATCCGTCATGGTCGCGGAGAGGATTTCATGAATTCAAACCAGCAGAGGCCGCAGCCACCATCGAAATTAAGATGATATTGCGGATAAACCGCGCGCGCGCGCGGTTAAATGGAGGAATGCTTGTTAAGACCCCGCTTGAACTAGCCGGCTCAGCGACTGCTGTTTCGTCGGACAAGTGTCCGAATTAAGTCTTGCGGAGAGTTTAAAAACGATTACAAGGACGAGAGAATAATAATAATAATATATTTACGCAAAAAAAAAAAAAAATTAAAGGGCCACCTTTTTCTTTTTATAGGAAAGACAATTTTCAAGTGGCTGCAATTTTGTCGCATCTGTCGGATTGAGATAAATGAAAAAGCGTTACGAAACTTGATGTTTCTCAATTTTCAGAATTTTTTGGTCAAGTTCAATTCTTTTTTACTTATTACAAAATTACATTATGATAAAGCGACGTTCGTTGATTGGACAAATTTTTTTTTTTTAATTTGTCAAAAAGTGAGAAAGAAAAAAAAATTATACAATTTTGTTAACTGGATTTTAAAGAGTAAAGTTTTATTTTTAATTTGATTTTTTAATGAATGTCTTATGATTTTTTTTTTTTGCCGAGTTATTCATTTTTGAAGTAAAATCAATCTATTGACTTTGAACATTTATAACTGCAAGAAATTATCGCACAATAATTATTAAAAAAGCAATTTAAAGAGAAAAGTCGATACTTCAAAATGTATTAATTGTTTTTTCAATCAATATCCAAGTTAAAGTGTAATCAATCGTTAAAGTGTCATTCAATCAATATCCATCGTTTAAAATCAAATAAAAATTGCATTTTTATCCTTTTTCATTTAAATCAATGCAAATTAATGAAAGAACGCTGACATTTTTATGAATTCTACAATATTTACAAGTAAAAAGAATCCCAATTACTCGTGCAAAAGGCCGGAGCAATTGATGCATTTTTAAAGTGTCGACTTTTCTCTTTAAATTGCTTTTTTAATAATCATTGTCTGATAATCTTTTTCACTAGTAAGGCTCAAAGTCAATAGATTGATTTTACTTTAATTGCAAATAACTCGACAAAAAATAATCATTCATTTATAAAGTAAATTAAAGATAAAACTCTGCCCTTTAAAATTCAATTAACAATTTTTTTTTCGGCAGTAATTGAGAAATTTTTAAAAAATTTGTTGTATTGATGGACGTCGCTTTTTTATAATGTAATTTTGTAACAAATAAAAAAAATTGACTCGACTAAAAAATTCTGAAACTAAAAACTTCAAGCTTTGTAACGCTTTTTTATTGATCTCAATCTGATTTTATGCGACAAAGTTGCAGTGGAAAATTGTCTTTTCTGTAAAAGGAAGAAAGTGACCCTTTAATTTTTTGCGTACTATATATACAGGGTGTCCTAGATCACCCGTACACCCCTTTTCTTTCAAAAACTAAGCATTTAAGAGAAAAACGTTTTGAACAAAAATTGTATGGTTTTGAGGGGAACATAAGATGGTGTCATTGGTTTGACCTTGGATGGCATCGTTAAGGTCAAGTCAAGGACACCTTTAATTTCTTAAATGGAATCTCCTATTTTTTATTGCATATTCTTATAGCTCATATCGAGAGCTTTCCAAAACACTATAATAAAGTATTTCATTAAGAATTTTTTGAGTTATTTTGTATCTTAATCTGACATATTTTAGTATAAAATATAAAATATCTCGAAAATTATTTAGTGTTCGATAATTGTATCGTAATATTTTTATGTACAGAATAATAAGATGAATCAAATGGTGTACAGAAAATAATTGTTTTTTAAAAAAGTATACAATTATTTGCAATATATTTTTTTATAACAATTATTTATTTTTTCTTTACACCATTTGATTCATCTTATTATTTTGTACATAAAAGTAGTACGATACAATTATCGAACACTAAATAATTTTTGAGGTATTTTATATTTTATACTAAAATATGTCAGATTAAGATACAAAATAACTCAAAAAATTCTTAATAAAAAAATACTTTATTATAGTGTTTTGGAAAGCTCTCGACATAAGCTATAAGAATGCTACAAGCAATGCTACTGATGCTAGTGATGCTACTGATATTTCTCAATAATTGGAAATATTGCTAATACACAATACTTATTGTTAGAATATCGTAATTGACGAGTTTTACCGTAATTTTCGAACGGAGGAGTAACCGTTTAATTTCGAGGGCCAGGTCCTCTTTATTCTCGCGCCAAGACCTTCCAGTCTCTTGTCTCGCGATCATCTTTTTGTGGCAAAAGTGCCACTTCGCGGCGAGGACTCTTTCCAGGAAGGATTTCGATAAGGACGTGGACGTGGTTCCTCATCAAAAGAGTCGTTGACGATCGCGACTTCTTCTCCGGGAACGCATCTTTGTTAAGCTTGTTAGGTTAATTTTGCGCGAAAGAGCGCTTGGTAAAAGCATGGATCTTCACACTCATTCCCAGCTCTTCCATGTCACGTGTGTTGAAGGTCTCTACCTCAAGAATATTGCAAAAGAGAAGGCAAATATTCTGCGTCGCTTTGCAGAGCTCGTGTCGCCTTGATGCTTTTTTATATTAATTTCACGCACATAAACGAGGACGTAAAATTTAAAATAATAATTATATTTAAAAAAAATATTATATAGATATTATAAATATTATCTAGATATTAAATAAGAAAGTGTTTTTCTTTTTGATTCATTATTTTCGCTCCCTCATAAAGGAAGTTTTGTTTTCATAAGTTTTTTTTTTTTTTTTCAAATTTTGATGTCAATGTATTCAAAATGTTCTAAAACGTCAAAAAATCATATTTTTACAAAATATCCGTATGTGTGTATGTGCATAAAAAGGACGTGGAGGCTCTAACTTCCGCAAATTTTGAGATATTGGGTTAAATTTTTTTATATAAATAGAGTATCATTAAAGATTGGTTGGTGTTGAATTTGATGAAAATTGGTAAAAAGTTTCATTTTTTATAAAATTTTAAATTTTTCCAAAAAGGGATATATTAGTTGCTTTAACTTCTTCAAATTTCGAAATATCAAATAAATATTTTTTACACAAATAAAGTATCATTAAAGGATGATTGATATTGAATTCGGACATATTTGTGATTACTGATAAGGAAAAGAAATAAAATTATGAGGAAGCAATTGGGCAAGTTTTTAATTTGCACAATTTTTTACTTGTTTAATTTAATTCCGGGACACTGCTAATTAAGTTGAATATATCAGGAGTTTGTAAAGCTTCTTTTTCAAGAATTTTCAAGAATCTTTATCAAGAAAGCAAGGTCCAGATTTAAAGTCTAGATTTTTTTTACTATGTTGTATGTATTTAGAACAGCATCAAAACGCATATTTCAGTTTCGAGATGTGTGACCATATATATATATATATATATATGGAGCATATACGTGCCATTGACAGTGAAAGGATCAAGGGACACTCATCACATAGTATCTCCTCGGCCGACCTTTCGCTGCATCGATCGCCATCATCGATCGATCTCGATACCCGACGACGGTCGCTTGATGTCCATCCGGGCTCGATCGCTCGAATGTCAAGGTTTCCCGTCCATTTCCATAGTCGTCTATGGAAATTCTCCCAACTGCGACGCGAAACTCGCGTATTTTGAGATACAAACGAGAAGAGAGCGAGGGAGAGAGAGAGAGAGAGAGAGAGAAGGCGCGATGTATCCATATAAATAGATAGAGAGAGATTTCGTTACGAATACGTGCGCCTTGCGTAATGGCCCTCGAAGCGAAACGCATGATTCCGAGAGGCAACGAATCTATTACAATACATCACGAGCCGGTTGAACGTCCATTCGAACGTATCGCGAACGTGTCGTCGATGGAACGAAAAGAAAATCTCTCCCTGTGTGATGAAGAGAGAGAGAGAGAGAGAGAAGGAGAGAGACGCGGAGAGAAAGGGAGAGAGAGAGCAAGCGTTAGAGATCGGATCGGGCTGATTTGAATTAGAACAATAGTCGTGCTCGACACGCACGCACACACTGTATATTCCGACGCTGTCGGTGACGTATGAGATTAATGATCCGAAAATTCAAAAATCGAGACCCCGTGGGGCGCCCCGCACCTACGTCTCCCTTGTCTCCCTCACCCTCTCTCTCTCTCTCTCTCTCTCTCTCTCTCTCTCCCTTCTCCCTCTTTATCTCGCGCGATCCCTCTCGTCGTGCGCGCATTTGGCCAGACTCGCAACATCGACGATACTCCATTGATCGATCGCGCTTTGTTTCGGCCAAATTAATTTCAAATGCTCCGCGATGTAGCCGATGATGCCGCGGACAGATATCTGGCTGCACTTAAATCATTCTCGCCGAGGGACGCGACGGGTGTCCCGGAGTCGACATTCGAATGATTCAACGGTGACGGCTCTCTCTCGGGACGATCGTAGCGCGAGACTTGAATTTCTTTCGAAATGAGCATTGAAGACAAATCGCTAACTCGAAAAATCCACGATTGTACGACTCTGACACGGTTGAACTTGCAAGAGCAAATTACATGCATTCTCGATAAAATATTTGAAATTTAAATCATTTTGTGATCAATTGGCATACAATTAATATCCATTTGAAATGTATCCTAAAATTATTTTTTATGTTTTGAAATTAATATGGTAATTAATATGATAATAAAGTAATCGTACATAATAATAATTTTATAGAAATTTTTACTATTTTTATTATTATTATTATATACTATATATATATATATATATATATATATATATATATATATATATAGTATATAATAATAATAATAAAAATAATATAAAATTATTATTATGTACGATTATTTTATTATCATATTAATTATCATATTAATTTCGAAACACAAAAAATAATTCTGACAGAACTTACATGACAAGTGAGGAATTACTTTTATATTACAAATTTAATAACATTATAAAAACTAGACCTTCAAAAATATATTTTATTATATAGAACGTTTTTGTTATATTAAAACTAAGCTTTGTATAAAATTATTATTTTTATGTCTAAAGACAAATAAATTATTACTTTATATTTGTAATATTTTGTTTTATAAAATAATTAAGCATTTGTGGTATTTTATAAAATAATTAATAATTAATATTATTGTGGTAATTTCCGTACCAATACAATTTCTTGGACCGTAACCGAAAGGTATAAAATGCATCGCCTGTCTAGATGGAGCTCCTTCACCAATGAATCTTTCAGGATCATAAATTTCTGGATTGATATGAATGCCAATAACTATTTGATCCTTTGTGATAGTTACTTTGGTATTTTTGAAAGTGTAAGGTGTTGAGCTTTGTCTTAATATCATGTCTGATATGATAAACTAAGCGATAAGCAAAATAAAAAGCAAATTAGACTTCCAAGAATTCTTAATAACAAATTAGCAATACAAATAAATAATATTATCTTAACCAGCATGCAGTGTAATTATTATCACAATAAATATTTAATATACAAGTGTGTAAAAGAGAGATATGTCATATTTTATATTATGAAAAAAAACTTTTTCAAAGTATATATATATATATATATATATATATATATATATATATATATATACACATATATAAATTCGTCAATTTCATTCCTCTTATTCTAGCAATATCAAATCTTTTCTCCTTATCTGCGGATAACGTAGTAAAATATTAATATCTTTTGAATGTAATTCAGAAAAAAATATTTGATTAAATTAATATAGTGTTTTAATGAGATATCACATGATATAGACAAAATACGAATCTATATATCAGATCCTATATCATAACTAATTGTACATCCTTATTCCAATTTTTCTCCACAACAGTTTCGACATTAATATGCTCAAACATTTCCATTTCATAAAAACCTAAATTTCGCGTATTTAGACAAAGGAAGATAGAAATATAACAAAACAATAAGTAGATATTGCCACATATATTAATTAATAACTTTAAGAATAATAATTCTTATAAAAAAATTGGCATAGAAAATAGAAAGTAAAAAGCTATAGAGTATACTTTTTTGTGAAAATAGAAATCATTTTTTATTGCAAATTAAACTTTGATTCATTATTTTTGAGATCAATCATATATTTTTTTAAAAATTTGGAAAATTTAAATTAATCTTTGTTCAATTTTTAATAAAACAGAATTAAAAAAATTTTAAATTTAAAATTTGAAACGAAAACAAAACCCTTGCCGTTCATATTTATTCGTAAATTTATCGCGTGTGTTCTTTATATCGGTAATTGTATGTTTAACATATGCGAGTAATACTCTGTTTAACAAAATGAAGTGTGGTGTATGCGAATAATAAGTGTATGCATATTAAGTGCATGAATATTAAGTGTACAAAAAGACTTAACTATATGTATTAACGTTTCTTTCTCTGACTGTATAATTGGTTATCGTGTATTCAAGGTGTCTTAGATCACCCCGTACACCCCTTTTCTTTCAAAAACTATGCATTTTAGAGAAAAACGTTTTGAACAAAAATTGTATGGTTTTGAGGGGAACATAAGATGGTGTCATTGGTTTGACCTTGGATGGCATCGTTAAGGTCAAGTCAAGGACACCTTTAATTTCTTAAATGGAATCTCCTATTTTTTATTGCATATTCTTATAGCTTATATCGAGAGCTTTCCAAAACACTATAATAAAGTATTTTTTCATTAAAAATTTTTCGAGTTATTTTGTATCTTAATCTGACATATTTTAGTATAAAATATAAAATATCTCAAAAATTATTTAGTGTTCGATAATTGTATCGTAATACTTTTATATACAGAATAATAAGATGAATCAAATGTCTTCTATATAAAATAAAAGAGATTATTTATATATTATATTTTTTCAGCTGAAGAAACGAGCAATTATACATGAGTGAGGGAAGAAAGTATCTTATTATCTTGGCATACAATAAGATAGATAAAGCTCTATCTATATATAATATATCTATGATGACAAATCAAAAGATATTTTATCGTTTGTCTCGATGCATTTTCGTTGCGTCATCGTTAGGCGAGCATGTCCAGCGAGCTGGCGCAAATGTAAAAATAAAAAAAGTGGGGAAAAAGCCAAGAAATCATTATGGATCATCCATTGCAACTAAGAGTTCGTAACTCCATATGCGCCCTGCAGGGAGGAGAGAGCCGCGCATTCCTGCCGACATTCCGCTTCGACTCCCGCGCGGCGGTCGGTCGGTTGCATCCGCATCTTCGGGATGCACGCGCGTCGTTCACGGTGATTACCCGCGCAATATCGCGAATATACGCTTTACTCGCGTATAATTCTGACAGTATGGCACGCGCTCATGCAGTACCGCGACCGTCGTACCAAATCCGTACGCGATACCATCAAGGAAAGTACGCTGTGACGTATGCACGATAAAATACAAGACTGCTGAGTAAACGCTGAAATTCCACCTTCCTGACTTACGTACGAATATATATAAATGTTTTATTTTACATTTAATTTCATATGGTAAAAAGTAATAATAATGCAGTTAACTGGAGAAATTACCCATGAGCAGTTATGTTTATCTCTACGAGAATTGTAGAAAAATTTATACAATTTAATTATATAAATTTATAAATACAGTTTTGCCCGTATACTTCTGTAGTTATAATTAACATTTTATCGATATATATATATACAGGATGGGGAAAAAGTTCCGGACCCTTGAAATATCTCGGAAGGAGATATAGAAAAAAATGTTTCAAACAAAAGTTGTATGGCTTAAAGTGGGGCGATTGATGATGACCTTGACTTTGACCTAGAGATCAAATTTAGAGGTCATTTCAAGGTCAATTCTAAATTTTTAAATAAAAATATTTTTAACTCCGGAAATGAAAAGAACGGAAAATTTTACGTTCAGCTATGTGATCATGTTAGAAAGATTTTTTCCTCGAGATCATTTAAAGGTCAAATTAATTTTTAGATGAAAAATTCTTGAGAAAAACATTTTAGGAAAAAATGTTAAATCAAGGTCATCATCAAATGCCGCACTTTAAGCCATATAACTTTTGTCTGACAACATTTTTTTCTATATCTCACTCTTTCCGAGATATTTCAAGAGTCCGGACTTTTTCCTCACCCTGTATATATTCAGTGTTTGAGAGTTCTAAAGATATTTTAATTGATAACACGTTTGATATATATATCGCAAAATACAATAATATAATAATTAATAAAATATATCGAAAAATCGATAAACTGTAATATAAAATGTGTTATCGTAACGAATTCCAAATTGTAATGGAGAACTCTAGTTTTGGAGATATTTTGATTGATAACACCTATGGTAAAAATTTCTGATAAGCTCATTGACAATATGCCGTGAAAATAATCGTACGTAATCGCTTGTTATATACTTGACGTCACGACTCCACCCCGTATCACATAATAAATATATATTTCACCGGTGCAAAATGCACCGGACGCGAGACTCACACCGGAAACGGGCGTTTCGTAATTGCCCAAATGAATCTCCAATGACAAAAGGGACGCTCGAAATTTCGTCGTAATCCACATGGCAGATAGCGATCGAACGGAACGACACATACGTCGTCGGAGAATCGGTCCGAGGACCATGACGACCGCGTGCTCAACGATAGCGATCGGTCTTTTGTTTCCATTCATCCCTCTTGGCACCTCGACGAGCACACCCTCGGTTAAGGTACCTATCGGCCCTACTTGTCTCCCACAATCCCGTACGCCTCGCCGACCAGCCGGTCGGCGAGGTATGCTAATCGGGAAACGATTCTCATTTGCTTAATCGTCGACCGAGGCACTGCGCACTTTCGAATCCCCCTTCAGTGGACTTGTCTCGTGTCTGTCTGAAGGGCACGAGGGCGGTAAGGGATCGATGAGAATGTTTGTATTTTATATCGATCTCGGATACGACAAAATTATAATAAAATAAATATATATCATAGTTGTACACAAGAATATGAATTCTTGAA
Source organism: Cataglyphis hispanica (assembly GCF_021464435.1). Classification (NCBI taxonomy): domain Eukaryota; kingdom Metazoa; phylum Arthropoda; class Insecta; order Hymenoptera; family Formicidae; genus Cataglyphis; species Cataglyphis hispanica. The sequence continues at coordinate 2,136,334 of NC_065979.1, read as the reverse complement.
TAACAGTGGGAATAAGTGCGATGAAATAAAAATTGTAAAATGAGAAGATTGTATTAGATTAAAATTATTCCAGATTCTTGTTAATTTTCTAATTAATTTCCATGAGAATGGAAAAACTAGATTCAAATTTCAAAAACTTACTAATAATCATATAATATTCTAAGAATTGTTAACATACATATATGATTTATATTTGTATTAAACATTTTTCTTCTATTTTATATTCAAATTTATATTGATAGCAAAAGCCATAAAAATCCCGGAAATTGTTTAAAAAAAAAAAAATATTATCGTTAAGAGTGATCAATATGTCGAAAAATCGACAACCCACAATGTGTCCGGAATAAATTAGGCTTTGAAGATTTCGGATGTAATGATAAATTTAAGAAACGCTTGCCTGCTGTTGAAACGTATGTTGTCACCAATTGCCGCCTAACGGAAGTACATACGAATTTATTTTCGCTGGACACATACGTGACGACATTTGGACGGCGAGCTTCTCTTCAAGTGAATTTATAATCATGGAAAGTCGCCAATAAAGTGTCGATTCGCTTGCGTGAAGATCCGTCAGTAATCGCTTTAATCAGCAAAGCAACATTCCGATCGCAGTCTCTCGCATCTTCGATCATTTATACGTCTTCGTGACAGATCTTACAAATTTGTCGTGCGGAAAATTGCATTGCACTTGCTAAAGCCACCTTGAAGAAAACCGACAGACCTTGCGAATGTCATTTTCAACATCTCGCACGCTTATCAGGACGGTCAGCACATTCTATCGACGTGGCATGGCATGGAAATTCGTGAGTATTTCGAGGATGCAGGATCCGCGGGACACCTCACCTTCCAAGAAGGTAGCTCGAGATTCTTGTTTGTAGGACCCGTTCCGCCCCGGATCGCGCCGATGTGTCCGGCGTGTCTAGTGTTTCTCTCGTAAACACAGACACGACAGATTAGATCTTAGCCTACTACTATATAAGTCTCTCATATTACACGCAGTGTCGGTTTTATTTGAAAGCCGGACACACAGAGGAGCTTGCGTGCCGCTGCGGTCGGCTCCCGTTTTACCATCGCCCTACCGTGCCCCCGTTCTCTCCCTTGTTATTCTTCCACGATTTACTCCTTTCGTTTCTCTTGGAGACTTCATGTTAACGATTTCATTCTCTCTTTCCTCTCTTTTTCTCTCCGCACTCGTTATCAGCATTATGATTATTGCGCGATTATCATTATGACCACGTGCAGCTGTGACGTGTACTCGAAATGAAGCCATACCACAGTGAGGATCCGGTGCCGGCGGCCTTATCTGCTAATCTTAATTTTCCGGGTTCCCCGCCGAGGCTCTCGGGTAGATATAATGTTACCGGCGCGTCCTTTCGAGTGTGACTCGATTGCAAACGTCCCTACTAGACAGTGAACAACGTCGTTGAGAACGTCGTCGAGGGATTTAATCTTATCCGGATACTTAGGGATAGACGATGAGATTGTAGAGTCGAAAACGAGCATGCACCGATCGTTAAATTAACTTTGTTGCTCTGTACTAATGTAGCCGAAGAAGCTAAAATTTATTAAATTGTCTGAAAAATTTATATCATTTTTATATCATTATAATCTTGAAATAATAAATTTTTAGTCTAATTTTTAAGCAATTAAAAAATTGTGCAAATTAGAAACTTGCACATTGCTTCCGCATAATTTTATTTCCTTTTCTTTATCTTAATAATATTAGTAAAAATGTCTCGTGTAAAAATATTTAGCCCGATATCTCAAAATTTGCGAAAGTTAGAGCAACCACATCTTTTTGAGAAAAATTTAAAATTTTATAAAAAATGAACCCGTTCACCAATTCTCATCAAATTTAACACCCATCATACTTTAATGATATTCTATTCAAGTAAAAATATTTAGCCCGATATTTTAAAATTTGTGGAAATTAGAGCACAGACATTTATTGAAAAATTCAAAATTTCATAAAAAATAAACCTTTTCATCAGTTCTCATCAAATTTAATACCCATCATCCTTTAATGATATATTATTCATGAAAAAATATTTAGACCAATATCTCAAAATTTGCGGAAGTTAGAGCAACAACTCTCTTCTTAAGGATGTTCTGGATGTACAATAGTAGCAAAAAATTGTCAAAATTAAAAAGAAAACATATTTCTTACGTTTATACTGTTTGAAAAATTAAAAAAATAAATTTGGGTTATGAAAAAAATTAAAGTATCGCAAAATAATATGGTTTTTGACGTTTTCGTAAAAGAAAATAGTTTTAATTAATATTTTTCCTAATTTGTGGCAAAAACTTTTGATCGTGAATATTCTCTGAAATCAACTGCGAAAAACAATGAAAAACGAGTAATTTGCAGAAAGAGAAAAAGAGACAGATAATATTTTTCTACAATTTTTAGTAAATAATTTTAAACAAATTAGTGGATCTAAATCAAGTTTTGCACAAATATTTATTAGACTTTCCTTAATATATGAGAAAATTTTTATTTCATTGGTAATATTTTTTCTTTGTCAAATTTGTCAATAAGTGCTACAATAGGCGATTTTCCATAAGAATCAATAGTAACTTTAAATTTAAATAACTTCCAAACCATTAAGAGAATTGTGCTTAGTTTTTGCACAAATATTCAGAAGAAATAGTAGAACAATCTATGAAATTTTAATGCTTTTGTTGATATTTCGATATGTGTCACATACATCCTTAAAAAATTCAAAATTTTATAAAAAATAAACCCCTCCGCCAATTCTAGCCAAATTCAATTAACCTTTCATGACATTCTATTTATATAAAAAAATTTAGTTAACTCAAAATTTACAGAAATTAGAGCAACCACGTCCTTTCTACAAGCACACATACACACATACGGACATTTTGTAAAAATGTAATTTTTCGACGTTTTAAAATATTCTGAACACATTGATCAAAATTTGAAAAAAGAAAAGTTTTTACAAAAGCAAAGCTTCCTCTGAAGAAACCAAAAGTATTTTATATAAGCAGAAACAACTTCGGAAACGAATGTAACGAAATAATAAACTCATTTCTCCTCAGACAAAATGTAAAATACTTTGTAACGTTAGATAGATTAATCTGCTTTCTAAATAGAAATGTGATTTAGGAAAAATTAAAAAAAAATCAAATAATTAAAAAAAAAATAAAAATATATATAAAGAGAAAGAAATGCACTTAACAGAAGTTAGGTCGCTCATCACAAAAAGGAAATAAAATACACTTGGACAAGAAGTTGAAATGCCATAATGTACGAGGGAAGGGGGTGAGTTTCGCTCGTTTCCTGTCCGCGCAAGTAGAAACAATAATAATGACAATGGTATCTCTGCGCAGGGTGGCCCTCGAGATAGTTTATTAGCGCTCGCGAGACAATGGAGGTCGGGACCCGAAAAGAAGAAGAGGAGAAGGATGAAGAAGAAAAACGAGGAAGGAGAGAAAGGGAGATGAGGTAAGATTCAGCAGTGGCAGCACGAGTGCTGAGGTCGAGCGGCGATGAAGGAGGGAGGAGGATCGAACAAGAAGAGGACGAGGAAGAGCTGGACGCAGGGAAGGTTCGGTCCGTATTTAAGTATGCGCGTGCCCGCCGCCTTCAAATTTATGCACGGCGACAAATATTTCAAAATCATTCCCTCCGCTTCCTCCGTCCTCCACCTCTCCGTTTGCTCCCTCGAATCGTCGTGGCGGGACAGAAAGGAGGACGACAGCCTCTCGCGGGAGAGCCACGATAATAACGCGCGCAGGAAGATTTCCGAGAGAACGATAGAGAGAGAGAGAGAGAGAGAGAGAGAGAGAGAGAGAGAGAGAGAGAGAGAGAGAGAGAGGAAAAGAGATTGCGCGAGGACACGGCGAGGCAACAAAGCGAAGCCGAAATATATTCGAAAATTTAAATCGTCTATTAGAAACAACGGGTCCCGAATGCGACGATGCGTCGATAGGTAGGAGAGTTTGGGAAGAAGCGGGCCCGAAGGCGAAGGCGGAGGAGACGATGGAGGTACAGAAAAGGAGGTAGGGTCTTGTTTCGGGGCCCTCTCGGTAGATCCCGACGAGAGATAAGGCGGCGCGAGGGAAAAGAGAGGAAGTATATGCGAATTATAAAGCGAATGATAGTAGCCAGTGGCTCTCTCTCTCTCTTTCTCTCTGTTCCTCTTGATGTGGGTCCCCTATGTGCGGCTACATGTCCTACACACGTGCACGCGCGTACAGTGATCGGACAGGTCGGAAGGGTCCTTCGAGAACCCAGCTGGAGATCTCCTCCGCGCGCTCTGCTCTGGTATTTAGGATAGGATCTTGCTGAGGACGACTAGCCGAGTGGCGACAGGATTTACAGCGAGGACGCGGTTGATACGCGAAGAAATGTCATCGACGAAATCGAGAAATAATTATATTAAAAAATTATAAAAATATAATAACGGTAAGATGTAATATTACGAGCGATTATAAAATCTATCTTTTTTTTTCTTTTTGTAATTAAATATTACAAAAACTAATTAAATATTATTAATTATGAAATATGATTATAATTAATCTACATGTACTGAAGATGATATATTTAAATCATTTATCACTCGGCATAGATGATTGTCAGAATGAAACTGGTAGAGTATCGCACGATAGCAGATATATTTTGAGAAAGAATGTCAAGGTCATCCTAAATTCTTGAATTTAGATTCACTCATTTGTATTACGAGCAAGCATTAACAATGATTGCGGCAATTGTATTTGTCAATTTTACCTGCAAGATGATTGTTGATCAAATGGCAGGGCATAAACTATCGTTGATCGTACACATTTAAGGATGTATGTGATATATATCGAAATATTAACAAAAGCATTAAAATTTCATAGATTGTTCTACTATTTCTTCTGAATATTTGTGCAAAAACTAAGCACAATTCTCTTAATGGTTTGGAAGTTATTTAAATTTAAAGTTACTATTGATTCTTATGGAAAATCGCCTATTGTAGCACTTATTGACAAATTTGACAAAGAAAAAATATTATCAATGAAATAAAAATTTTCTCATATATTAAGGAAATTCTAATAAATATTTGTGCAAAACTTGATTTAGATCCACTAATTCGTTTAAAAGTTATTTACTAAAAATTGTAGAAAAATATTATCTGTCTCTTTTTCTCTTTCTGCAAATTACTCGTTTTTCGCAGTTGATTTCAGAGAATATTCACGATCAAAAAGTTTTTGCCATAAATTAGGAAAAATATTAATTAAAACTATTTTCTTTTACGAAGACGTCAAAATCCATATTATTTCGCGATACTTTAATTTTTTTCATAACCCAAATTTATTTTTTTAATTTTTCAAACAGTATAAACGTAAGAAACATGTTTTCTGTTTAATTTTGACAGTCTTTTGCTACTATTGTACATCCAGAACATCCTTAACTTTTTACTTTATCAACCGTTGCAGCGCAACTTTGCGGCGTAGATATAATAATGCCAACGAAATGAAATTACTAAAGTATTATTATAAAAAAAAATAATTATTATTAACGTGAAGTATTGCTCGCACATGCCAACACCACGAGTACACAGAAAGATTTCCATTGCCAAGGAAAATTTGTCTTTCGTGCAGCTTTCTTTGATTCTGATTGATGAAACTTTGAAGATTTCGTTTAGAGGTTTTAATATTAAAAATTAAAAGAGACTTTCTTTTAAATTAATGTTTTAGAAAAATTTGGCTGTTAAAAATACAATAGTTGATAAAAATCAATTGTAAGAATTTCAAAATTGAAAATCGCATACATAGCAAGAAAAGGCTTTATACAAAAAGATTTACAAAATTGTTTAAAGGGATTATATTATAATTATATTGATTGTGTGAGAAATAATATTCATACATATATTTACATTGCCATTATTGATGATCCTAGCGATGGTCGCACTTGAGCGCACTTGAACATCATTTACATGCGACAACGGAAATCATCGACGATCGCGAATATAGCGGCGCCCGTCCGGTCCGATTGTTCCGCACCGTATCGATCTGGGTTTCGGGACTTAATTTCCAGCCGTGGCCGGAGATATTAAAGCGGACCGTGTGTGTGAGACATAGTATGTATGCAAATCCCGCCGCTTTGCCCTGTTCCGTTTGAAGAGGGGACGGATGGAAGAGGAGGAGGAGGAGGAGGAGGAGGAGGAGGAGGAGGAGGAGGAGGAGGAGGAGGTGAAGGAGGACGAAGAGGGAAAGAGGAGACCGCGCTTCCGTCTGGAGCATCGCTGGAGCTTCGGCAACCGCGGATATCGAACGCACGCACGCACGCACGCACGCGTGTATACACGCGTAGCCGCGTACGAAAGAGCATACGCGAAACGCGAACATGTAGATCATATATGTTGTGATGGCACGATGTGCGCGTTCGATTCTTGTGCTCTCTAAATATTCCGTATCCCCCCACCCCGCCCCCCCCTCCCCTTCCACCGCGCGCACCGTCAAACGTCACGTCAATGTCGTGGTGTATTTTCTTATGTACGCATTTGCAATTGCACGAATATATCAAGTGCGCCGTAACTATGTGGAGTATTGCACTGTTTTTTCAACGATATATTGTTGCCTTGAGTAAATTACAAATTAGTTTTGGATGCATCATGAGAGAGAGAAGATTATTAATAAGCATCATTTGTCAGAATTATTTTGTCCCTATAAGAAAATAACTTTATTTCAATAATTATAATATATTTAAATTTAGAAGAAAGTTGTTTATTTATTATTTTTATATATGGTAAATATTTTACGATTCTCTCTCTTTCTCTTTTAATATGTAAAATATATACAAAATTTTAATACAAATTCTGCCTGCAGAATATATATATATATAAAATAATCACAATAGTGTCCTGCAAAAATTCCCGAAATTGCAATTTGTATGTTTAGGGCTTAAAAAAAAAATAAATAGATGTATATGTAAACATGAATGTGTAAACACATTCATATTATATATGTTATGTATATATTCTATCTACTAAAACCACATACATATGTAACTTTGTACAATCTCGCTACGGCAGCGTTTTTACGTCAAAGAAAAGAAATTCCGCACAGTTAAGAGTTGAAAAAATTCTTTAGAACTAGACTTACGTCATAGCTACTTTGCCGCAAGCAAAATCCTGCTATTGCAACCATATTGCATACATTCGGTTACATGTATATGTTTCTCGTTAGTTCCGTTTTAAGAATCGTTTGATATAATATAAGGAATATAAAGAGGATTTCGAGAAGAAAGAAAAGAGAATATAAATGATACAATTAAATTTCGCAATTGTGATAAAATAGATTCGACATAATAAAGCTTAAGATGATTAGAAAGATCGATTGAGTGAATATCTATGCTGCGATCAAATTATAATTTAAAAAAAAAAAATTATTCACGGATCGCGATAAGATTTGGGCAATAACCAGAGCGATAGATTGAGCGTGTCTTTTGAAATCGAATCTCGGCCATGTCACTGTCGTCTCTTGGTGGACATTGGATAAGTAAAGGGATGACAGATAGCGGGTGTAACCGTGTAAGGGGTTGGTCAGCGTCGAAGAGGGATGATCCTCGATGTATATATAACGGTGAGATGTGATTTGCGGCTCGGGACATCCAAGTCCCGGATTTGAATTTATCTTATCCCGCCTCGCTTCCCTCACCCACCCTCCCTTGATTCATCTATCCTCCGGCACTCTCCCTTCTGAATCAAACCTTGGCTGCTCAGCCGGACACTCGAATGTACTTTACAGATCTCGTTTAAGGATCGCACACTCTCGGACGAACTTACACGGCGAGATTCATAAAAGAGGCCACCGACGAGGATTACCCTCTGTATGCATATTATCACGGTCTCTACGCGAAAATCGCGGATCTTCTTTCAGAATTTTTCACGAGTCACATTATCGCGGCACTCAACCTGAGATGAAGGATATATCGAAGAAGTAACAGCAAAATTTAAAAATTACCCAAATATAAAAATTGACAAAATTTATTTATTATATATTATCATTTAAAATATTTTTAGTATTATTATATTACATTATATCTTATCAGGAATTTTAAAAAATTATTTGTAAAATTATTTGTAAAATTATTCTAAAATTTGCGCTTGACAAGATTTAATTACGGATCATTTGTGAACATTATTCTACACATGGTCGGTTGGTAACGAAGCGGGCTAACAAAATCGTGTGATCGCAATTACACAATAGAGTCAAACTGTGCGAAATCATGCACAATCGCAGTACGTTTCGCGCAATGCGTACTCGCCATTATACGCGAAACAAGCGACTAACGACCCGCTGTTGGATGTCGATTGGCCGAATTAAGCACGATACGTGCACCCGCGTAGTCGAGCATAACCCGCGGGGATAATTAGCTCCGTATGAATGAGGTTTAATTGGCCCGGAGAATCAACCCCTTTTGGCAAGTCTTGCCGGAAGCTTCTGGAGTTACCGCGCCCTTTGACTCTAACGGAACAAAGTGATCAAGACCGCATTGCTCATATATTATAGTGTTACATTATATATTGCAGTATTAATTTAGCAATGTAAATGTTTTTCACGAAAAAATACAAAAGCCTATTTAATTAGATTTTTATCATATTAATAAATATTAATAAATTGCAAATCCTTTTTGGCCTAAATCTTTGTTACAAAAAAAAAAAAAATTCATCAACATTTGAAAGAGCCAAGTAATAGAACTGTACTTATTATAATACAACAAAGACACGTCATGATATTTTGAACGCATCAGCTATTTATTTCACGTATATAAATATATATAAAATATTTTTAAATTGCAAAAAAATGTTAATACCGTTATTAGTGATCAAAATTCATTAAAAACAGCCGACTCTGAAGCAGATCAAATATAAAGGCTCACTTCTCCACCTCTGGCAGTCTCACTTGGATATTATTAGCATTGTTAACCAACTAACTCAAGCGATACTCTCTGATGTGTGAGACTCGACCCTGAATTCCAGATCATGATATTCCTCAACCCTTTTCGGCCCGCGGGCCATTCTCACTCCGCGCCCAACCCTAATTGGTATACTAACGTAATGGTGATCCGACCAAGTGATCACAGAACCCTCTTACTCTGCCTTATCGTGCCTTTCAACCCTTTTGCGATTGACGGGAATCTCTTGAAATTGCTTCGATTACGCTTTTTATAGTTGATTATGATCTAGACAATGTTCATGTTCAAAGCTCACAATGATGATATTAATATACATGTCTATTCTTTCTCTCTCTTTCTCTCTTTCTCTCTTATTCTATTATTAAATATTATTATTGTTAATTAAAAATTTTGGAATTTTCTATCTTTCTTTATCTCTTTTCTGTTTCACATTATTAACACCATTGCCTCTCTTTATTCGTTATTAAATTTTTTTTTGTAAAATGATATTTTGTTGGATTGTACAAGCGTAGAAATTAAATTTTGGCACACGCTCTATCGCTCTAAATCGCGGCTTATTTAGATATACGTATTTTCCGATGTCGCGATGTCAACCGGGAAGCAGAATAAATCCTGATGTTTCCGGAAAGCGCAAATACCGTCGTGGACAAAGGCCGCGGTGGGTTGACGGGGACGGAAGAACAGCAGGAACGGGAGGGAGGAGGGGAAAATCGCGCGCAGACGAAAGTCGTTGGAAAGGACGAAAGCGCACGAGGCTGGCATGACGAGTCTCGGGTTGACGTTTCATTCCCGGCCAACTCCCGCACTATGCATACTAACTAGCCTTCGCTGCGTTAGCTATATTCTGTATCTACCCTGTAACCCTCCGTACTTCCCCCCCCCTCCGCCACTCCTCTCTACCTCGCCACCGTGCCGCTCGTTTCTTACCCATCGCATCCCTTCTGCGCGTTCCATTGCCCGGCTGGTTTTTTGGAGAACAAGAAGAAAGAAAAGAGAGAGAGAGAAATTCGTAGATATGATGTCGAAATCGAGCAACCCCCGATTAGTTGAACCAAGGGGATGCTGGTCACTGGTTAGTTCCTACTTTCGCCAACAGATGTAGTGGACTGTTACTTGACGATCTGCTCTTATCACTTTGATTGGACTTTGCTCTGACCATCATCAAAATCTTATACAAAACTCTAATAATTAATTACTTTTACGCGAAACAAATCAGATATCTGGTAAAAATATTAACGAGTTGTGTTAAATTACCTTGTATTAAGTATAAGAAAAATATATATATTTATTAATATATATGTATATATTATAAAGTAAAAGGAGTATAGTATAATTATAGCCCAATGATAGAATTCATCAATCAGCATATGCATTAATAAAAATAAGAATGCAAGCGCAGATTGAATGCATTTGAATTTTAATGAATTCCTTTCCCTTTCTGTCGAGAGAAAGTATTAGCTTTCAAAGTAATTGCGAGAGCTAAGCTAACCGCCCTTCTCATGGCGGTTTCCTAACGACGAAGATATATCGCGGGTATTTCTTCGTGTCAGCTGTGCAGAGATCTTGGCGCTGACATGTTCGCGGAAATACGTAAGTCCAATGCAAGTCTGATTAGACTTACAAATCGCGGACAATGTATCGCGTACAAGGACAACGTAGACCTCGTGAGCAATTATTCGCGCTTCAAGCGAAGGGAACTAGGAGGCAGGAGACGCGAAGATGGGGGAGAATTTTCCTCGCCCAATTTACATAAGAGCACACATGTAAAAATCGCGCATAGAAGAAGCACGTGAATTCTGCTATAACGGAGGCAGTCACGAAATCGGCGAACGCGAATCGGCCGCCTAAAGTCCTATTTTTAAATGGTTTCTTTCCCATTATCCACCTGGCAACTATCTGCAACGACGAATCTAACCATTATTTTGGTCTAGTCTTGTTTTTAACCCTCCCCTGGCCTCTGTCGGGCCATCGCCTTCCAACCAGACCGACCTCTCATCCTAAAACTCTCCCTTCTTGGGGGGGTGGCTTTTATTTGCTTTTATTCCAACGTAATTGTTGGGACCAGTCACCACTATCGCCATTGCCTAGCGATGCCTAACCATCCAATTCGCGAATGTTTCTCTACCACGCGACTCTTTTATATCTAGTCTTACTCTACCTACCACAATCGTGCGAGCCTCGTCCTGCGACTGGAGGATATCCTCTACACGTGCTTCCACGCAAACGAGAAAACGGGCGCGAATCGTTTTGCGAGATTGACTAGTGCCGTTTATTCGTGACGTGCAAAATTTATTTTTTGTTTTGTGCTGAAACGCACATACCAAAGAGTTGGTATTTTCGTTGTTATATCCAAAATTAATTTGTCGTAAAAAATATTAAATTTATTTCCATATGAAAAATTTTAAAAGATTGTTTTTAAACAATATAATATCATCACCAATTATGTAAAATATCCGCTTTAAATGCATGATGATACTGTTAACGTTATGGCAACAACATTCTTAGTTGCATTCTTATATTCGAAAAACCAAAAATACGTTAAATTAATGATGACTAATACATGACAATACTTTAAGCAACATATTCTGACCTACGTATGACGTGTCAGGTTTTTATCACGGCACCCTATTGTCCTGCATGACAGATTACACTCAATGTACAACTGTCTTATAATCCGAATTAGTGGCGCGAACCCCTGTTCGCCTAGTGTGGCGTGAACAAAATGCGCGGATGCAAATTTCGAGCTGCGCGATTTCCCTCAACAAAGTATCGAGAGAGAGAGAGAGAGAGAGAGAGAGAGAGAGAGAGAGAGAGAGAGAGAGAGAGAAAGAGAGAAAGAGAGAAAGAGAGAGAGAGAGAGTGAGAGGTAGGAACAGTAACAGCAAGAACGGAAGGAGGGCACGGACTTCGGGACACAGCCGAGTTTAATTATCGAGTTAAACGTAGCGAACGCTGATTTTGATGAGAGTTCCGGATTCGAATGCCCTCTCCGGTACGTGACTGTCACCCTGGCGAGCCAGTTAACTAACTAACAGTCCGGGACAGTTAGCAAGTACCGGGGCACAGAAGCCGATCCGTGGGGGAGATACGGCACGTATAAATCCCCCTCCCACCCCCCGGCCCCGCTGGTCCTCCCCTTCCGCCGGGCCCGCCTCCGCACTCCGCGCAATGACATTGTTCGCACTCGGATTCATATTCAAATTGGCTGAGACCCGGGCGCGATTGTGATTATTGCGATTATTACTGCCGTCGATGCGCCAACGATGTTGTACGGAAAGGGGGTGAAGGGGGGCTCGAGTTACACGCCCGCGATATTCGTCACGCTGTTAATCCTTTCGCCCCAACTCTCAACAACGATGTCTCGTATTGGAATTGCGTGTCCTTCGCATTAAAACGCATGCCAAATATTATTTATTCTTGTTTAATTAGAGCTAAAAAGTGTCAAAGAATTTAATCAACATTTTCGTGAAAAATACTTTTTTTATTAAGGGGTCTAACCACCCTGACCGCTTGAAAAATGGGCTTATTTTTAAAAATCTGTAAATTCGAAAGTATAAAACAAAATTTATTTATTTTTGGCCACATAGTAGATTAGAGTTTTAAGAATGTCTCTTATAAGTTTTAACAAAGAATATTCCAAAATGGCGGCGCTGCAACTGTTGCCGTGGAGGTCCACGCGCGTAGCTCGCGGTAAGTTTATCTCAGTTATAATAAACCTGAAAAAAAAAATTTGTTTATTCGTGAATAGTGTGGCTACAATATAACGTACGATTTTTGCGATGAGTTGATTAGTTATTTTTTTATTAATTTTTTTCTTGTCAAATTTCTATGAAAAATACGATCTTTTTTTCTTCGACTCACCGTTATTTCCTCAATAATAGAAAAAAAATCCGTACGCTACATTGTAGCCACTCTATTCATGAATAAGCAATTTTTTTTTTAGGTTATTATATAACTACAGATAACTGAGATAAACTTACTGCCAGCTACGCGCGTGGACCTCCAACAGTTGCAGCGCCGCGATTTTAGAATATTTTTTGTTAAAACTTATAAGAGACATTCTCTAAATCCTAATCTACTATGTGGCCAAAAATAAATAAATTTTGTTTTATACTTTCGAATTTACAGATTTTTAAAAATAAGCCCATTTTTCGAGCGGTCAGGTTGGTTAGACCCCTTAATATAAATTCTGATTCTATAGAAACGTCAAAAATATTTTGTTCGTTACTTTCATACTATAGATTAATCTTTCATATTTAGGTATCAAAAGGAATACCTTTTTCAGATGCTTTATCTTCATTTAGTCATTTATCGAGGAAAGCGTGTATACATTATGAGAGGCTAAAGGCACAGAAAGAAATGAGAAGTTTGTAGGTTATTAAGCTCCGGTGAAAAAAAATGTTGAACATTTTAACGCGCGTTTGTAAGCTACGGGAGGGAATTGGCCAAAAGAGAAAGACGAGAGAGAAGCGTGGTATAACCGCAAACGTAATCAGCGGTGAAAAATGCGGCACCTAATGAGAACCTACGCGAGAAAAAGAGAGAAGTGGGCGAGGGGGGTGGGGGAGGGGGAGGGGGAGGGGCGAAGAACGAGGGATCGTTGAGAATAATAATAACAATAAACACAGGGTGTCGCGCTCGAGGACGAAGGATTAATGTAGCGCGAATCGTCCCAATTAAAAATCCAATTAAAGAAACTGCCGGTTGCCGCGTTAAAATTTGAACGAGGCCGGGAGAGGTAGTCGATGAATCAAAATCACTTCCGCCCGATAAAGTACGCGTTCATTTGTTAATGGTTTTTCCCACTGTTAAGATTGCGCCGTTACTTCTCCTCGCTCCGTCCTTACTCGCTCCCCTCTTTTTCCCTCCTCTCTTCTTGCTCGCCGTTAATTGTTCACGTTCGGGCGTTAGTTTTATGGCTCGTCATTTTTTTAAGTGCAAATGAGTTCTCCGCCATCGGCTTCCCGGCGCGAAGAGAGAGAGAGAGAGAAAGAGATCCTACCTTTATTTCTTTAATTTAAAAAAACGTGACGATTACACGGGGGATAGCTTTCCGGATTAAAAACTCCACACCGCTCTCTACGGAACCGTACCGACATTTCCTTTTAACGGTCAACCCTCGTTTTCTTACCCTCACTTTTGACTATACAACTTTCCTCGCATAAAGCAACACGAAGAGACGAAGAGAGAGAGAGAGAGAGAGAGAGAGAGAAATTATATCTCTGAATTACGAAATCAATCGCGACTCTCAGATTAATGTTTCTCATTTTAAAAGAATGTATATCTTTCATTAAACTTTAATCAATCAAAAGTTATTTTAAAATACGTTTAAATATATATATTTTTTTGAATAATATATAAAAAATTCTGAATTATGTACAAGTTACTTATAAGAAAAATAATGATAATATTCCCCCTGTTTGTTTAATAGATCTTACCTTGCGACGATTGTCCGCAATTTTGTGAAGTGAGATATGCAAATTAAATAATATTATCTAAGTGCAATCTGCACATTAGTCATCGTACAAAAGTCATTTGGCAAAATTAAAATCGACGAGTCTTTAAAAATAATAATTATATTGAAGTCCAATGAACTTATACACGCTTCGGTGATGACAACTAAATGCGGTACCCCGAACAATAGTAGACGAAATTAGGTAGTAATTACCAAAATAACGAGTGTACCATAACGGATGTTTGCCTGGGACCGTGGTACTATCATTAAACACTATAATTGTCTGCATCCTGCGCGCGTTTCCGTTATCCTTCCACTTTTAAGATATCGTTTCCGGTCAACAACGTGAAAGAATCTTTCTTGTCAATCTTCTCCGGATTGCCGACTGATTCGCGCTTTTTTTCTTTCGATGAATATCGCGTTGAGCACTTAAGAAATTAAGAAATCTATATTGACGTATTAATTAAATCATCAATTAAAAATTAATTATTGTCGTAGCGATAGGAAAATACAAATTTTATAAATAAATATTATTTTTTAAATAAATTCCAAAGGATTTAAAAATGTAAAAACTTATAAAATCTTATTCATTAAAATGCATTCTTTTTTTAGCTTTAAAATCGATCGCAGAACGATATAAGTTAATTTTTAATCGTAAAGACATTATAAAAGAAGACATTATATAAGATATTGCAAGTATATTATAGCTATGGTTAAAATATTTAAAAATAATCAAAAAATTAAAAGATTAAAACGTTATTATTTTATAGAACTTTTGTAAGAATAACATAATGAGAAATAATTCTATCTGCAGTGTTTTGAAGTCAGATAGCCTAATATGATACATTGTAATTACAAGCTTCGGTGAAGAAGACATATGTAAATTCATCTCTCGTATTTTTGCCAGCCTCCCCGTCACGTTTAAGCCAGCCGATACTTGAAATGGCTACGCTCACAGGGGGCACAGAGTTTCGTTATTAGACATTCCTTCGTTAGACCGACACATCCGGCAGACGTCGTTCCTCCCGCGGATGAGTACGTGAACGGGTGTGTGCGCCTAATCGGGTGTGAACGCGCCTTTGTGGGGTGGCGGGAGCGAGCGCGCTCCGAGATATTGCAGGTTGTTTAATTTCCGCGTGCCCGCGGTGCTTTCTCGGCCGTCCCCTTTGTTTCGAACGGTTCAATTTAAATCGGACCGCTCTCGGTCGATCGGCTCTGACCGGGTTAGAGGAGGGTTGAGGCGCCGATCTGTTATTAATTAGAGCGGCGTCGAGAGCGGAAAAGAGCCGGCTTCCAGAAAAGAGAGCTATCGGTTCTCGGTTTCGGGAATTCTCTCCATCCCGGGCACGATCCCGCAAAACTCGTTCGCCGAATTCGCGCGAAATTAATTGCCGACCCAGCTTGGGTTCCCGTTTCACTGCCAAAGCGTTCGATACGTTCCTCGGGGAGGGGAAGGAGAGAGAGAGAGAGAGAGAGAGAGAGAGAGAGAGAGAGAGAGAGAGAGAGAGAGAGAAAGGAGGAGATTTCGTCCTTGCGTCGCGATCCTTTGTTACGTGATTCCACGATCGAAACAATTTATCTATTCACGACGTTTAGTCCAGGATAGTTACTTGCTACGGAAGGTCGTGTTAAGATTGTACCCCTACTACAAACATTACAAATCATTGTTTATGTATTTTATCTCTTCTTAAAACATCATTTAAGAAAAAAATAATAAAATACAAAATATTGAATGAAGGCCATTATTGTAAATGTAATACTTCTTTTATATCTTTTAAGATTAATACAAATACGTGTATAATTATAATTACAACACTTATGTGCTTATCACAAAATCATATAATCAAACTTGGAATATACATATTAAAATAATTATTTATATACACGTATTAAAATAACTATTATTTTACAGTGACATGCGTAACAAGACTTTACACTCTTCAGCATATTATTGTATAATTATAGAATATCTGGAATTTTAATTATAGAATATGTGGAATTGTAAAGCGATTGTGATTTATTTATTTATTAAAAATAAAATAAAAAATAAAAAATAAATATAATAAAATAATAATAAAGATAAAAAATAAAATAAAAAATAAAAAATAAAATAAAATATTTAACAATGATAAAAATAGAATTGACAAGATGTCGAGATTGTAATTAATTAGATCAGCGGCGAGCAGGAGGATATATTGTAGGAAAAGGATCTAATCTGATGTCACAAGGTTTTTTTAGAATAGCGTCCTTCCGCGAAACTTTGCGTAATTAATTCGAGGACAATAAACTTTCTCGGTTGCGAGATCTCTCGGTATGCTGGTCGGCGCTTCCTTTAGCTGCTTTGAATGAACGAGACGAGAAGGGGAAATTTTTATAAATGCAAAGATATTGATGTCATCATAAATACATAAAAGTACATAATCAATTGACTCATAATTAGAAGTAAATAAGTATTGGCACTAATCTTTTGTGCCGTATGCATACAATTTTTCATATTTGCTATTAATTTTATATTCATTAATATATACTTTTGTTACCGAATGAATGAACTTGTTCAAGGCGCTTAAAATGCATGTTAACTCACGGCAAGTCTGCGTATAACTTAACGCAAAAAATATACTTCA
Organism: Cataglyphis hispanica; assembly: GCF_021464435.1. Lineage (NCBI taxonomy): Eukaryota > Metazoa > Arthropoda > Insecta > Hymenoptera > Formicidae > Cataglyphis > Cataglyphis hispanica. Next base: position 2,119,332 of record NC_065979.1, on the reverse strand, counting down.
CTCTCTCTCTCTCTCTCTCTCTCTCTCTCTCTCTCTTGGGATATAATTTGAAAATGAGGAAAAAAAGAAACATTTGATTTTTTGGCGAATTGAGTTGTACGATATAATACAACACAGCGAAAATACACTGCGACTCCCAATAAGTTAACTTTATCGCATACATTGAGCATGTACAAGGTTGCGTCTGCAGGAGTGATTTATCCTTAATGATAATACCGCACCTGGTTTCGAGCGATCAACGAGGAATGCGCGCATATAAGCCCATAAAGTCACGAAGCGGGCGAGTTAAAAACGCGAGGCGCAGAAAAAGCCGTCGGAACGGCGATGAAGGGGGAAAAAGGGCTTATCGCTAATGAAGCGAAACGCCTTCTTCGCCATCGAGCACGGCCACTGTCTTGTAAGAAGTCTCGGTACAGCGGCCAACGTGTAACGAGTTTTGTAACGGCGAATCGAATCGAGACCTGCTCGCATCAAAAGGCACCGTAAAAATCGAGGACCTTCGTATTGACGGTAGCGCGGTGCCCCCGCTGCTCGCGTTAATTGAACACATTTACGGCGAAATTGCGAGATTGATTTCGCTGCACCTCTTTCTCTCCCCCTCCTCCCCCTCCCATCTTCAGAGCTTGAATTATTATAACTGTACGCGATGACTCGAAAAAAAAAAAAAAAAAAAACAAAAGCATACATGAATTCGAAACTTGATAGAAGTCTTCAAGTCTTTCCGATCCGAGTATTTTTATCAATATTATTCGTAATTGATACAAATGAATTAAATTTTTCACGACACATAAAGATATACATATATATATATATATATATATATATATATATATATATATATATATACGCTTTCTTTCAAACCAATTAACTTAAGATACTAACGTGATATGGAAGTGAAAAAAAAAATGTAATTTACTTTTTCAACTTTACGATTGATATCAGGGGCGCGTAAAAGAGATACAAAGAGAAATACGTATAAGTTTAAGTGAGGCGCGTCTTTTGTCCATGGTAGGCGACGTCTCGACTTGCACGATGCCATTAAGGTGGATTAAGGCCGGCGTGGCTAATAAATAAAATATAATAAGAATAATAGTGGCAATTTCGCCGGCGGCCACCGGAGGAAGTCAGGTATTATAGTGCAGCGTAATGCAATCCGAGTATTTGAATACCTAATAGTTTTCAATGCATACATTAAGCCTTAAATGCCTATTACCCTGACGGCGTTGTCCTATAACGTTTCAGGATGCTAATTTTAGCCGGGCCCGAATTCGAGCCCACGTACAATACAATACACACAATACGTCTGTATATATATATATATATATATATATATATATATATATATATATATATCGTGTGCCTTTCTCATGTGTATGCGACATCAACGTGTGTCTTGGCAAATGAAAAAAGGCTCGTATATAATCGTGACGACGGAAGTTTTTAATACGCCGCTTCTTCTATACACCTTGCAAGGCTCAGCTCTTCGGAATTTCTTCGCGTTTCACGATATTAATGCAATCTCATTATCCGAAGAAAGTCACCGATTCCTGGCAAAGAAACACGAACCTTTTGTCATTTCTTTCTCTCTCTCTCTCTCTCTTTCTAAATAACAATGCTGACTATTTATTTTTCCGCTATTTACTCGAGAAAACTCGGTTCACTATTCACGTTCTTTTTACTTACCGACCTTTTTTTTTTCTTATTAGCATGCGATCATTTATTCCGACGTAATGCCCGCGTCATTTACGATAAAACTTCTGAGTATTCGGCTTAAACGCGAGGAACTTTAAATGATCGCGGAGAGAACCGGAAATTAAATCGGAAGACGGGAGGAAGGCAGCGATTACATGAGAAAGAGAGAGAGAGAGAGAGAGAGAGAGAGAGAGAGAGAGAGAGAGAGAGAGAGAGAGAGGGGCGAAAGGACGAACGTACTAATTTGCCGCGTTTGAATCAGTCTGCAAAGACTGTGATCGCGTCTTCTGGCGCGAAAGGAGAATTTCTAAGTCCTCGATATGAGTCGTGTAATCCTTCGTAATGAACCTCTCAAGATCGTCAGGAAGCGTTTCAAATATTTATCCAGACGAAACGTTCGTTCGCGCCCTACCTCTTAATGGCAACTTGCCATTCCTAGTAGTTTCAAGACATTATTCGAGAAACGTTAAGCCGTCGCAGCCGCTGCATCCGGGAGCTCCAAGAAGCGAAAAATTTGCTACTGTCCAAGGAAGTTCTCGACTTTCCTTTGCATTTCGCGTATTACGTATACAGTAATAATCTCTAGAATTTAGATGCAGTTATACACACGTACACTGATGTTTCTTTGCAATTACGAGTATTCTGTCAATATCGAATCAAACGTAATGCAATTCTGCTAATGCAACTAATGCAATTTCTGCCGCATAATTATATATAGAGTAGCACATAACTATAATGTAAATATGATAGCGTTTCCATCCAGCTTTGATGATGTAAATGACATGTGTAATATTTTAAGTATTCAAATATATAAATAGTATCTCCATCATAGAATACTATAGGAAACTATAATATGACCGTTTTCAAAATCCATTATAATTTCCGCAGTGTTTTATGTTTTAATCTTTATATCTCTTTCTGATCTCACATATTTAATAATATAATTGAAATTTATATATATATATATATATATATATATATATATATATATATATATATGTATATCTGCGATAAGATATATATTAAAAAGTCTTTAGGCAACAGACAAATGAAGCTCAAAATCAAAATATTACGGATCAGTGTTGACAAAATTCGATAAAAAAAAGACTCACCATGTCTGCAATTGATCAACTTGATGAAATCAATCACAAATACATCAGCAGCTTTCTTGAATTATTTCGTGATTGCTGGTTCATCGAAATTATTTTCGAAACTGCGCCCGTGCATGATAAACAGATATTCATAGGGAATTATAATTAGAAAATCTAACCAAACTTTTCGTTATAACAAGTGCTTAATGATTTACACATATTTTATGCTTCATTTTCTTTAATTTGAAAGGGTATATTTCAGAAATTTTATGTTTTAAATCACATCATATGTCACATTTGACACTTGCAATTTATATGTTTATCTGCGACAGAATATATTAAAATATAATCTATGACAAATAAAACTCAAAATTGAAACGTTATATTTACCGCTCTCTAAATAGGACATTCTTATATACTGGCCGATATCGACAATTCTACATAGAAACTGAATGTAATGATTACTCACCAATTCGTCGAACTGATGGATCTGTAGTTTACGCCGTTAACACTTTTTTCGAGTTTCCCCTGCGATCGTTGCTTTCATGGAAATTATTTTCAAAATCGCGCCCGTGCGTGGTAAATAGGTAAACTAGCGTCGTGCGTTCCGCGAGCGACTTTAGTTCACTGTTCACTGTGACAGATGGCGCGGACTGTATCGCAGCTACGTAGTTTATTTCCATTGCCGGCGAGTTCGATTGCGGGAAGTCACGTTCGTTAGTCAACGACAAAAAGTCATCAATCGTGTCCTTTTTTTCGCGAATCGTTCGCCAATTTAATCGCAAATTTCGGGATTCGCGACTCGCGTATGCGGCACTCGCGTAATTTCGATGCTCGCAGGTCGATCGCTGCGTGTGTTCTGTCAATCGAGGAGATATTCGTCCGGAGATATATCAATACTTGCGCGCGAGTTGTATTGCCGGTATGTAAACATGTTTATGTAGCAAGTATCGTAATATCCCGACAATGGCGATAATCGTTGAAAAAAAAAACTCATAACGCAAATTGTTTTCAGGTACGACCTACCTCGAACTCGTGTATACGCCTGCGTCGAAAGGAAAGAAAACACGTCACAATACATTCTCAATCGCGCTAGACTTTATAGTCCATTTGACGAAAGTGTCAGCGCCGTGAATTTAACCGCAGTTCGATGGTGACTTCGCGTTTGATTGTTTCTAATCGGCAAGTATCGTACTTTCGTTCAATTAATCTGACTAATTAATCTTTATCACTGAATATATTTCTTTTTTTATTTATAACATTTATATTATTGACATAAATACAAATGAAAGAACTGCAATTTATAATAGACAGAACGCTCATTGTTAGTTAACCACAATTGAGGTTAACTACTTGGTTATAGATGCGCGCGTTTGCTTATATATTATTGAAATATATCGTTTTTATCTCCGCGAATGGATATTGTGTGCGTAAAAATCGATGAAGAGTGTAAAAAGGTGCGTGATCGTCTATCGTAATTATCGCGCGAAAGTTCAGTGCAAATAACATGATGATTGTGACAATGTACTCAAATTGTATCAATTACCTGCAGAATATTAAGCGCGACGATTGTGATTAAATTTGATCGGTACTCGAGTGAAGATCGCGCATTTAACCTAATTAACTCCGATATAATCGTGCCTACGTGTGAGTAAGTCAAACGAACTTGACGGAGGCTGCTTGCGTCGTCGAATCCTGCGTCGTCGAAAAGATTGCTGCCCTTGTTGAACAACGCGATGGTGAGTACACCTTTTTAAGATATTATGAATATAACAAAAATAAATGTAGCAGAAAATGTGTGATGTATCGACAAATGATATATTTCCAAAATGTACTAGAAAAAAATCTGCTAATCTTCATATCTTTGTGAAAAGTTTTATATAATTATATCATAGTTTTACACCTTTACTTAAATCAATTCATATATAAATTAATCGGCATACAAGTTGATTGTTAATTAATTTGAAAGAATTCCCTTAAACGTTATCTTATTTAATAATTATTTCATTGACTTTCAAGATATGCTTAATCATATCTAGCTAATTAGAAAATAAATGTCATAATTATCTTTGATCTTATCAAATTAATCGATGGAATATAAATATGCTTATATTGTTTAAAAATATCACAAAGATTGAATCTTAAATTAAATATATATTTACAAAATAAAAATTGATTATTATGAGTAATGCTGGATAAAAATACAGATCATTATCTTAATTGGAATTACTTGCAATTATTTGCAGTAATATTTTGCCAAAAATGTATTTTTTATATTATAAGATATTATGATATGATATTACTGTGAAAATTACTTCAAATTTCATGTATAATCAAAACATTATATAATTATCTGTCCATGATTTATAAAATTAAAAAAAAAATAGAATTACAAGAAATAATGTATGTGTATTACATATGTTATTAATATATTAATATAATATATTACGTATTATATTGTGTCATTACTGCAAAAAGGGTTGTGGATAACATTATCTCGTAATGCTTTTCGACACTTTTCCGTCTTTTATTACGCAAGAAAATTTCTCGGCTTTGCACGATCTCGCGAATCTTCTCCATGTCGAATCTCCTACATTCGCGAGCGCACCGTATCGCGATAATTAATAATGGCCGCTGAGGCTTTTGTACACAAACGTGTTTCCGAGAGGCCCTCGTGGACGAGCATAATAGCGGAGTGACCGTACGAAAAAATGAGAGCTGAAGATCACCGCCGAGATCTGACCCGAGATAGTGAAGCGGACCTTATACATTCGAGCGTGCCGGAGAGGAGCGCGGATATATCTCTACCTACGTATATATAAAACACGTGCCCAGAAAATATTTAAACCAGTTTCCACCACATTCACCGCGTCCTCTCTCCTTCCTGGGAGGAGATATGAGACAGCGCACCAGTCATTGACAATTCCGCAGAGGAACGTTTAAACGAAAAAAAAAAAAAAAACTTAATCATGCGCGTGTAATTTTTCTTCAAATTATGAAACTTTCAAGATTTACTTAATTTTATTAAGGGATTAAATGAAGAAATGTTTAATTACGACAGATTAATTAATCGAATGTAAAGAAATTTATATTAAATATATTATAATAGTTGAATCTTAAACAATCGCAAAGCTAAAATTATTGTTATACATATATTTATGAATAAAACATTCTGATATTTTTACGGATATCGTATCGAAATTATTTACTAGCCTAATATTTTTAATTTAATTATGACAATTGTTTCAGTCTTATTAATTGGGACGATAATAAATAAATAAATATCCCCAAAATTACATTTTATTACGTGATTTATTATATTAAAGATAATCGCTATCTTAAGACTCTAAGAAAACATATATTCCTCTACATTTTTTATTATGCATAAATTATTTATATTTGCTCCTCATAAGAAGAGTTTGCAAATGAAAATATGTCAAGTTTTCTATCACGAAGTGTCATTAATCGCAAAGTACGAGCAATAGAAATAATTAGAATTAATTTAGGCGGGAATGTTAAATCTAGGCAAGTGGGCCCGCCGAACAGGAATAACTCGACCGGCTCTGATTAGTCTTAATGTGTTAATTAGAGAAGATGCTTGTCTGCTTCTCCTCTCGTGCTCCTCTTCTCCGTGTCGCCAAAGTCTGACAATACGACGGCGTAGTAGAATCGCGATAAAGAGGGGAACGTTTGAAGAAGCGTGGAGGAGGGGCGGGAGGGGGAAGGGATAGAAGAGCGAGTTGTGAGAGTAGAAAGAAAGAGAGAGTTTACCGAGTATCATATTTTGCTGGGCATCGGCGTACCGACGCGCACGCACACATTCGTTTTCACGCACACACGCGCCCACCGGCCGGATCATTAATCACTATTATCTCGAGGTAATTTTTCTTCGATATAATTTCGTCTGTTTACCCCCGCGCGCGAGTTGGCGCGCGAGCCTGCACACCATGAAGAGGTCGGGGCACCGCCGTTTCGAAGAGAGTGGCGCCGGTTCCTCTCTCTCTCTCTCTCTTTCTCTTTCTTTTTTTTCTCTCTTCTATTCTCCTCCTCCTCCTCCTCCGTTTTCATTGTCATCTTCTTATTCTTCCTCTTCTTCTTCTTCGCGGTTCGTGAACTCACGATGTCGACTTTGTGTATACATATGCCTGCAGCTTCGTTAGCCTCTAGCTCGCGTGTCTCCACATCGACGAGTGTCATATTCTTTGAAATTCTTTGTCCTTAACGCGCGGGGACGTCATGACATCTCGAGACTCACTCTAGCTAGCGCAAAATTTCCGCGCACCACCAATCAGCTGTTTCCTTACGTTGACATTGTCATGGACGTGACACACTTTATCAAATCGTTTAAACTCGAAGAGACGAATGAAGACTGCTAAAGTGTAAATATGTTTTATGTAAATTTATTATAATTCGAGACACACACACACACATACACAAAAGTCCTGCCAATAATCGATTCACATGATTTCTATCGCATAATATATATATGCGCGACTTTTTACTGATTAATTAGATAATTATACATTTTATAATAATAAATGTATGATATGCAGCATATAAAGTTTATATAAAGAATAATTCGCGTTTATCCGACGATCTTTTATGATCGTTTCATTTCTCTGCAGTGATCCGTGAAATATATTCCTCCGGACATTAAGTAAATGAGATAAATATTCAAAGTGGTTGATATAATTAACGATCGGATCATCGCGTCTATTAATAAAGCAGATGGAAAAAATTATGCGTTGACTGTTAGAAATTCACATTACTGGGTAGTTCTATCAATCATTAGATAAATTAGACAGCCACCGAATGTCGATAATCTCTTCTCAAACATTGGATAGATCGCGAGAGCATCGAAACTAATAATCATTGATAACATGCAAGCGAATGAGAGATTTTTGTTACGATGCGATTTACTTTTGATTTTTTATGATTGCTTTTGTACAAATAACTATGCTTCTAAAAATGTTGAGTGGTTTGTTATTATTCCATAAATGTAAATGATTATTTTATTGTACCTGGAATCCTCTTTCGCCAAAGCATCGGTAATTTGTTAGCTTCCACAATTGGTCAGGGAAGCGTGGAACTGGCGTGAAATTGCCGTAGATACAATGCAGAATATTGTGCGTAATAACTTCCGTCGTTTCAAACATTGTTTCGTCATTTCATTGTTTCGATTTTTCTCGCTAATTTCTCGTGTTACATCGCGTTTTAACAATGAGTCAATCGCGTTATATTGAAAATGCATTAAGCGGTCGGATATTGTTATTAATGCACATATATATATATATATATATATATATATATATATATATATAGTTGTTTTATTAAATCATGAAATCTCGTTTTGCAGAAATATCGGCGGCAATTTTTTGGAACTTTACGAGAAAATAGTGGAAATGTGTGGATAGAGGGAGAAGAGAGCAAAAATCCACTCGAAGACACTTAAGGCTCGCGATGCCATTTCCGCTCTTTTCTTTTCGTGTCTCCTCGGCGTTAAAACACTAATTCTTATCCAACCACTTGTAAGACAAATAGCTATTTACACAGTTAATGCGAGTACTTGTTCGCATACTTACCCCGCAGAAAGAAAGGGGGATAACTTAGCGCCATGATCTCGACCTATTGCCGCGTCTCGGTGCTATTTTAACATTGTTTGCCTCGGGAAATATGCACTTAACTTCGCGAGTCAGCTTACCAATCAAAGTTGGCGAGAGCCATTGTGTTAATTCTTTCTCGAAGCGCACTCTCTCGTGAAGCGCTTTTGTTCAGCCGAAAGGTAATTTTATACCGTACAATCGGTACTTCCTCACAAATGTATCAGATTTTTATTTTTTTCGTTTAATATTAAAAGCGTAGGCACAAATAATTATTATATTCAACAATCTGATATAATTTTTCTCATCCGCCTAATTTTTTTTCTAATCTCTTCGAGCCTGTCGATTTTATAACAAACGATGATTTTGGATGGGAATAACAAAAGTGCAGAGGATTATATATTTCGAATTACATGAAGCTTTTGCATTAAGTCCCTGTCGTACTAGGTACCTCTCCCATCTCCATGTGCTTGCCTGTGCTCATCGTAGGGACTAACTATCCTTCGTTCAGCGACTAACTAAGCGTCTCGAAGATCCTGTAGATCTTTCCACGAGATGATGGTCATTCGACCAGCGGGTATAAATCACCTACGAGAAGTGTCATCTTGGAGTCCCACCTACCCCACCTCATCCCACCGCCCCCGGCATTCCTTCATTTGAATGCAACTCTCTTTCTCTGTCTCTTTTTGCCCCCATCATGCCCCTCGATCCCTCCGCCGTGACATTATGAAGCATAGACACACGCAGCAGTAAATGAATATTGTATCAGTTGGCTCTGTTGTGTTGTCGGCTCTTTTTTTTTTCCTCTCTCCTCAAGTCATTGTAGCAAAGGTCTACGGAGATGAACTCTTTCGACGTGTGGAAATGAACAAAGAGGTCTGTGCGCACGTGGAATACACACGGATCGATATGTATAATTGAAATCGGTGATAACACTCTGAGAGGAATCGGGTTCTGACCCGACCAGCTTGTCGCAGCGGATTCGGTTTATTGTAATTGAAAGTTAGCACACCTGACAGTATTCGTTTGCTGCGAGAATATTTCATTTACATTTCTTTCAGCTACACTATAAAATTTTATAAATAATAAAAATAATAATTTTATAAAAAAATAAAAAAGAATCTTTTTATGAGTGAGCAAAATGAATAAATTATTATAATATTATAATATTATATAAATTACAAAGAAGAAAAATTTTTTATTCAAATCACTAACGATGTGTGTACAAAAGTGTATCCTGTATAAGATTTTATTATTATAATTATATACTTTAGTTCCGTTAAAAATATAAGATATGAAAATATTATAACTTTTTTTTTTTTTTTGCAAATGATGGAATGTGTGATATCCTTCGTCGATATGTATGCATGTACGTATTGTTCGCATATCTGTTTCTAGCGATCTTTCAATAGCGAATGTTCACTTCCTACGCAGTTATCATATGATATCGAATAGATACATAGCATGGTAAAGTTTGTTTTTAGCGAGGGGGAGAGGGATCGAATGACGAGTCGACGGATTGTGAGATGTTCTTAATTAATCATTCATATTCAATAACGAGAGGCCGAGCGAGAGGGCTTTGAATACTTGGACGATGATTCTGAGGTTTATCTCCGCGTGCTCGAGCACATTAATAATTAGGAGGAGAAAGAGAAGGAAAAGAAAAAAGAGGGAGTGAGTTTGTAGTATCACTCTGTTAGTCGGTGTTGATTCGATCAACGGCTGTCTGAGATTTCTTCTTCGTAGCGTACGAGCGAGAGAGAAACAATCAGTGGATGTCTTTGAGAAAGAGAATGTTCCTTTTGCACACCAGATTGAAACGATTTATGCCACATGGTGGGATCGAATTCTTCGGTCTTCTCGTTAATCGAAATCGAACGGAGAGCACTTTGAAGATTAAAATTCTTTCCTTCTATTAGCACAGATTTAATTTCTCATTGTAATAGAAATTTTTATTCCTTAAAATAATTATTCACTTTATAGAGAGGAAACTATATATAATTATATTTTTTATATTTTTTTTAGAATTAAATACATCTCATTTAAATATTTTTTGACGACAGAAAAAATTTATTATAATATTTTTACTAGATTGTTGGATAATTTTTTAAATTCCACGCCGTGGCTATCGCAAAATCACTTTGTGGAGAGATCCGGCATGTAGTCTCTCGACACGCACAATTACAACTGTAAAGTCACGGAGTGACCGGTCTAAGATCTTAGCTAATTATCATCATTTATAATTGTCCCTTCTCGTGTCTCTCCTACCGCGGCTCGACCTCGCGGAGGGTGGGAAGCGAGCGGGCAGACTTACTCCGTCTTTCTCCGTTCCTCGAGGTTTAATATTTCAAATAAATGCGTGCATTAACGCGCTATCTCGGCACGATCCTCTGTTGACTCCTAACAACGTCCAGCGAGCCACTATTATGACTTATCTGACCGTAAGTCTTGTTACAATGCCTCCCCCGTTGTCTTGCTATACACCCCTGCTGTCTCCATTCCATGCTAATAGCTGCTCTTAATATGGCATTGCCAGGCAATCACATGCGTTAGGGAGATATTAAGGTTATTGATTTTTAATAAAAATTTGCAAATAATAAATGCACATTCCTAAATAAAAAGCGGACAGATGTGTTTTACTATTCGCAATGAAATTCAATAAAAAGTTAAACGTTGCATAAATTAAATATACATAAATAATATATATATAAAAAAGTTGATATAATTAAATATATATATGTAAATAATACACACATTAAATATATATATTGATAACATAAAACTTGATAATGCCGTCGTTCAGAGTTATTTCTATGCATCGTTAGTTTAACGTCATTTATTTGATTAAACATGAACAATAGAACAATTCAGAGGTTAAAAGGTTCTCTCAGTTGGACTGATGCGTTTACTCTACGCGAGTAATAAGTCACCGGATAAAACATTCGTTGCCACTTGTGCGCATCCATTAAGAGATCGGTGGGCTCTCGTTAATTCTAATGATGCAGATCACCCTTCACCGCGCTCTCTCCTCACCCTTGTCTCGAAATATGAGAAAGACGCTCCCCCAAGCAGCGTCGGTCGTGTCGCGTCTCCGAATTTATCTTCGGCTCATTAATAAGGGTCGACAAGCATCGATATAGAAATAAGGACCGAAGACAGTGGACCAAGGCGAAGGGACGTATAAAGAAGAAGCAGAAGGAAAGTAAGACCAGGTAGTCTCTCGTACAGCAGTCGGCTCTGCTGGTCGCGTTTCTCGGTCATCAGTCATTAACGCGCTACCGGGTATCTGTGAAAATGTTGAGCTGTTTAATGAGCCGATCGTAATAGCGGGATCTGGTCCGGACATCATTGGTAGGGCGGACAGATTTCGATCTCGTAACGGCGACCGACCTGTCCGAAACATTCCCGCGAGAGTTTGTAATTTCGTTACTAATCGTGAGATTCCTTCATATTCGTCCTTCGAACTCGACCGTTCGTTCTTGGGAAATTAGGCTTTATCTCATTTCTTGATAGAGCATTTCTTATCGTATATTTCTTAATCTCTCCAGAATGGGACAATTTCAAGCACAAAGTTTAACTGAGAAACAATAAGTAACTGTAATATGTCGTGTTTACGACATAACTGAATATTAAATTATTAAAATTGAAATTATTAAACAAACATAGAAATGAAGGCAGAGAGAAATTAAATATATTAATGAAAAATCAATTCAACACATCTACTAACATACAGATAAGAATTATATCACATAAATTATAAATTTATCGCTAGCAACATTTATTCTGAAAACGCGATGAATGTTTCAGCATCCGTAATCCATCCATAATAGAAAAATCGCATCTTGCATATCTCGTAACGAGAGAGAAGAACATCATCGCAAGACACATTCTCGCTCAGAGATTTCGTATCGACCGCACCCTTTAGCCGTGAGGCTTTCATACACACTTGCCCTCGCCCTCTTGAAAAAATACCACCCCCCCCGCCGTGAGTCAGTTCCCCACTTCCCTCGCAGTTCTTTGCGCGCTCCTTTCTCTCTCTCTCTCTATCTTTTTTTTCTCCCTCTCTCTCTCTCTCTCTTCCCGCTCCTAATATATATTTAATCAGGCCCGAAAGAGAGTGCGCTCGCGCGGCCGTATGAGGAGGAACTTAAAATCTCGACTCACACTCGACACACGATGGTCACCCACACTCAGACCGGGAACATTAAGCTGACACCCACACGAACGCCGCGGAGGGACCCTCCTTGTTCTTTTTCTCCCGCTCGCTCGTTCCTTCTCCCACCTGCCGTCACCGGTCGCGGCGCTCTCCTTCTCGAATGGATTCGAACACCTTTTTTGAATCAGAGGGTCAAGCGACTCGGCCGTAGATCATCTTAATGCCTCCATTGTTGTTTTAGGATGCCCGCGCCTGTACTGGGTCTCCGCCGCGATAATGTCGACGTATCTCGCGCGAGAGCAAGGAGAGAAGAAAAAGGGCGAGGAGAGAGACGGGCCGGGAAGAGAGACACAGAGAGAGAGAGAGAGAGAGAGAGAGAGAGAGAGAGAGAGAGAGAGAGAGAGAGAGAGAGAGAGAGAGAGGATGCGGGAGAGGAAAGAGATATGCGTTATTGACCAAATTCCAGGGCGTGTCTCGACACTTTAATGTCTTTTCGTGCCGTAGGATTGCGCCCGATGCACACGCCGTGTATATCGCGCGCTCCCGATGTGTACTGAACTTTTATTGCGGTCGAAAGTGAATTTTTACTTTATGCTGGGAGTCACTCGGCCCCCCCCCCCGCCCCCTGACCCGAACGATCTTCCGCACTATGTACGGCCCGCTGAGCCTTCCGAAACGAATTCTTTTCAGTATTGGCTGATAGGTACACCTTCTCCGTATTATATACCCCGTCGATCGAGATAAAGGAGATAGATGTAAGAATAATTCTCCTTCCGTCTCAACGTTATGCGTTAATTTTTTCTCAGTCCCTCTTTAATTCACGTTCGCGCGACATACAGATTTACGTGGCAGAATTTGTGATAAAATTATAATAATGGCGATGAGAACATGAGAGCGAAAATTGCGAAAATTGCATTTTTGTTTCACGCAAAGAAACGTGAAAACACGTTTGATTCTTACTCACTGATTGTGCGCGATACATCCTCCGTCCCTGACGATATATCGGAATAATCGCGCGCGCGCGCGCGCTTCTTTTGTGCATTCCATTGTGCGCGGTCCACTTTTTCGGTTGCTTTCCGACGATTTCAGGATCCGGCGTGGCGAACAGGAAAGGCCACTCTCTTGGTCGGCTTGTAAATCCGCCGCTCCTTGTAAATCCGCCTGTAATTTCGCCGGACAAGGGGAAATTGAGAGAAGGCGGGCGGGCGGGCGAGGGGGAGGGATGAAAGAGAAAGAGGAATTACGATCGACACGGATCGCGAATTACCTTTCGAAACGGGCCGCGGTAGACACCGGAGGTCGCAGCCGTTGACATCGGAAACTACTTCGATCTTCGATTGCCTGTTTGCGCGATCCACCTGGCCCCAGATTTAGACCCCGAGAAGGGTCCTGGTGAAGGGGTTCCTGGCCTTCGCGAAAAATTCCTTTTCTCTCTCTCTCTCTCTCTCTCTCTCTCTCTCTCTCTCGTCGAAGAAACAGTCTTCTTCGCTTCTGCGATTTCATCGATTCGCCTGCATAAGCAAAACGTAAATGAAGAAATAAATTAGCTTTTTACATTAGCTTTTGATGTACCGAAAGCTTGAAAAATATTGCATTTTTTTTTAAGCAGCGTAAAAATTCAAAAGATGTGCATTTCAAAGAAGATTGAAAATGTTATAAAAAATTTGTGAAGCTTTTTAATGTTTCTATAATTTTTTTCAATATTGGTGTCATGTGGATTCTTTTAAATGCTTTTTTCTCTAAAAAGATTTATATATATATATAAGAAAGTTAAATGATAGAATAACAAAAAAAAATAAAATATTTTTTTTATATATTAATTCTATTAGAGATTTCTTTATACACGTTGAATATGCATTAGTTGCATACAAAGAGTGGTGATATTTATCGATCACGATGTAGATGCATCTATTGACGAGAGATAGATATCTTTGCGTAGGAGTGAGAGCAGCAAAGCAAATACAAGATGGGGCACGTGTAATAAGAAGGTGGGAGAGGGCAAAAAAGAGCATTGGGAGTTAGACAGGTAGAAATCAGAACCCAGCCCTGACTAATCCGACTGTAGATCTGATCTCGCATCAATAACCTTAATAAACCAACAACCACTCACGCTAACGTGTAACGCACGACGCAGACGCGCGATATCACGTGGTCCCTCTCCCGGGCCCTTTAGCTCTCCGGGGCCCCTCTACCCCACAATGCCCCAGCTCGATTGGCATTTAACCCAAGGCCCCGGAGCTCTTTTTCGAACCACCTTCGGACGCGCCGCGCGCGCGCACTCCAGCTCATCCTCGACGCTCTCAGGATCGATGAAGTTGGTACTTTTTGCCGTGGCGAAATTCAATTTGGCTCGGCACCGGGTTAGCGAATCTAAATGCGCGGCCAATTCGTATCGACAATTGATCATTATCCTCGCGTATGGACTCGCTATAAAATCTTGGACTCGCGATTTACTGAGAAGGTACCCTCGATATGAGGGTCTTTTTTACACTATCGTCTTTTACTTCTCTTTAATATCTCGATTTCTCTTTCTCTTTACGTTCCCTGGCTCTAATCGATCGCAAGAAGGAATGCCAGGCAATCTGGATGCTCGATGTGACGTAAAATATGGGGAGAAAATTTTGCGAGACTCTTTCCGAAATAGACGCGCGGGCGCGTGAAATTTAGGACCCCCGTTACATACCGACGAATTTCGGTACTGTTGACTGTTATACGCTACGAGTGACATAAACTCGGCTCGTAACAGCGTTTGCTATGGAGATTTTCTTGCTCTGGTCCTCTCACCCCCATTCACACAAGTCCGGATGAAGGAGTTGAAGGCAACGTGCGGGAACAGGAAGGAGGAAAGAAGGGGAGTAGTAGGTGGAGGAGACGTGGCATATGCATAAGCGCGAACCTTACCGGTCTCTGACACCTTCGGAACCGCTAAGCCTCCTGCCCGCGCCTCACCAAACCCGCCTTTTTCTTCTTCGGACCTTTTTGGCTTTCGTCCGGGCTCGTTCTTTCCTTGGTTAATTAGATTTTGATGGCCGGCGCGAGCATTTGCATCCTTTATCCCGCAGATTCGCCGTTCCTCTCGCGCTCGCATTCTTCGCCCTCTCCTCTCTTCGTCAGACTGGAAACGAGGCGAGAGAAAGAGAATGAGAGAATGAGAGAGAGAGAGAGAGAGAGAGAGAGAGAAACAGCAGAGAGATGCCGCAGAATGTTCTCTGGGCGCGTTTCATTGCTTTCTCTCTCTCTCTCTTTCTCACTCTTTCTTTTCCGCGTTATTTCCTGGCTCCGCAGGGGAGAGACGTTTAGACCTGCAAACGCTTAACTCCAAAGCGATTTAGCGGCCCAGGGGCCAAGTGTCAACAAGCCGGCACTGCACAGGTACGCACGTACCATCTAACTGCAATATTTCAAGACTGGCCCTTCGTCCATCCTTCCCGTCCACTCTTTAACTTCCTCTCCTCTTTTTATTATTCTGTCTCTCTTGCGACGGATAAAATCTGATCAGCACGTGTGTCAATTCGTGAGCACGTCTTATTTTTGCCTTCAATTTTCTTTGTTTAGTATTGTTGATAATTTTGAAGAATTGATATGTGAAAATTGAAATCGATAGTCTTATATAATGACAAAAATTATGGAGAATTTTTTTTTTTTTTTTTTCTCTGCTCTTGTTTACCTTGCTATTATTTTTTCTCAATAAACAATCTATATTTATTGTTTTGAATATTATTAATATATTTTAAAATTATTGGTTAAGAATTTGTAAATTTTTTTCCCAAGTCGTTACTCCGCGAATCTCCAGACACAAAAGTTAAAATTTTACATCAATGTGATAAAAGCATAGCTTTTGCGAGTTATACGTCACTCTGAACAGAGTCGAGCCGAGTGTGCATATGCATGGCAGTCGTCGAACTTTGTCATCGACCTATATCAAAATTCGCGAATCAG
Source organism: Cataglyphis hispanica (assembly GCF_021464435.1). NCBI lineage: Eukaryota > Metazoa > Arthropoda > Insecta > Hymenoptera > Formicidae > Cataglyphis > Cataglyphis hispanica. Next base: position 2,102,854 of record NC_065979.1, on the reverse strand, counting down.
TCCGATTACGGGAGAGTTTCGCGCGTCTCGAATTCCGACACGACGGCATCGAAGGAACGAGAATACCTGGCGCGAGGGCAAACGTCAAAACACACCTCGTCCACCCACACGAGCGCGAACTCGTTCGGACTCTTACACTCTCGCGCGCGCGCACGCACACACGCACGCGCGCGCGCGCACACACGCACGCGCGCGCGCGCGTCCAAGATTCCTATGGAGCGACCAATGACTGGAATGACTTGCACTCGATGTCGAACCGAAGATCCCTCTCGGTCTTCCTCACCGCTCCTCCTCGTCCTCCCTCCGCCCGTTCGTCGTTCTCCGTTCGGGCTCGCTCGGGTTACCTTCTCCGAGGGAGGTGCGGGCTTAATTTAATTAATTCCATGCGCCATCTTGACAAGTGTGCGCCCCGTACGTGCATCCACAAGAGAATAATTTTCATACTCATCCACCTTCCCCTACCCCCTCTCCTATCTTCCGGCCCTGTCTCTCTTCTCTTCGCCGATCCCTCACCTCGTTCACCGGCTCCCTCTCGTCCGCCACCTCGTCTCACAGACCCTAGCTCCGAACGCTCGAACCGTTTCTTCGGTTATCAGATCCCCGATTCATACTCGTCAAGCGCGAGCACGCTGCGTGGTGGCAGGGGAGAGGAGGGACGGGGGGAGGGGGAATGGGGGGGGGAAGAGAGGTCAGGAGAAAAAAAGACGCATTTATCTGCTTCCATCTCGCTGGGATCATTTGTCTTTTTGATGTCGCGCCGTATCTGATTCGTTAATTGCGAGACCTTGCGTGTGATCGACTCTTCTCGGCTCTCTGCGGGAAAAATGAAGAGTGGTAAGGAATGAATGCGGAGCGCTAGGATGATATCCTCCGACGCTGTTACGGATTTATCTGGGGAATGTTAGGATCGAAGTGAATGTATGCATGCCGGAACACACTCGTAAATTAATCTTGGTGATCGAGAGGATAGATCGATGTCTATAGGTGATAGCCTCGGGAATGGAATAGGTCAGGGATTTTAAACGTGGACGAACGGAATAGTTGTGGAAAAATATCGGACGTATAAGATTTGAAACTTGTATGCATAAGATATTGCGTTAAAGTAAAGAAGGTATATATTTAAAAAAAAAATCATTTATTGTGCGACACGACAAATAAATTAATCTTATAAACATATTAATTTACCTTATAATCTTCAACGGCACGAAATGCGTTGATGAATTTATGAAAAAATATTTTGTCATATCGTATTGGTATAATATGAATTAATACTAAATCTGTTGGATTAATAATCCCTGAAAATATTGCTGTGTAAGAAAATTTATGCTGGGCAATATTAAAAAAAAAAAAAATTACATTCTTTAAGATTTAAAGAGGACGCATAATTCTCAGAGTTCACATATAGATATTGTATACATTTAGAAATATAATGATGCATAGGGCAAAATGAGTTTGCCCGCACTATTGACAGAACTTGCAGGGCTTACGGGCCAGTAAAATTCCAACAAGAGCAATAAAAAGTACCAACAGACATCAGCGGACGATGTGCGTTATACGCGGAGATGGAGATAAATCACAAATCGGTGGGCTGGATCTCCGAAACGATTTACTACGGTCTTCCCGAAAATAACCAGCGTTTAAAAAATTTCAAGTAATTACGTACAGGCGAGGAACGCAAAAATGCGCGATCCGTCGGGCCACTTTGCGTTCCACCCGCGGTCGCTCAAGGCGATACCGTTGTTGAGCATCAGCCGCAGGAAGGAAAGGAAAGAAGACGAGTCCGTCATTTAAGTCACCGGCCTCAAACCTTTAGCGCAGATTTATGGGTAATCGAGCGGCAAAGGCGGGCTATCATCCGCGACGAGTTGCCGAGGTTTCGCTCTTCCATTCGCCTCGAACACAATCGAAACGTTCGCCAAAACCGAAACTTGCAAACGGAGAGAAATTTGTACGGCGCGACTCGCACAACGAAGATCCTCGAATCGTTCCGCTTTATTCTCTTCGGGGGATTCTTCGAAAACCGATTCTCTCTCCGGTAAATGCTCTCGTTGGAATTCACGCGTCATAACTGCGTAGGCATTTAAGAATAAAGTAACATACATTGATTATTTTTTTTTTTTTTTGATGACCAACGCATCTTCTTTTAATAGCGAATATATGGATAGTTAAAAATAATTTATAAGTTTATATTGCGAATAAAAAAATGCAAACGTTATTTTACTCGTTATATTGATATCTATTGTTGAAAGAAAGTGACAATTGATCAACGATACTATGTACATTTGCCATGGAGTCAAAAGACTGCGGGTGATGCCTCATTCTTCAATGATCGATTACACTCCTCTATAAAACATGTCGTGGGATGGCATTTAAGCTCCCTAATTTCCGATCAATCAAGAAACTTTTCATGGAAATAAAAAATAAATGACTATGCGCCAAGCGATTCCTGTTGCTAACTAGACGCACAATGCCTCGGCATTAGAGGATCTTACGTTCGGATTAGGCTTGTCAGACTTGGTGACCACTGATGCCACAAATAAAGTCTCGAATAAGAGAGAGGTCGAAGGAAAAAAAGAGAGAGAGAGAGAGAGAGACAGAGAGAGAGAAATAAGGGAGAGGTAGAGAAATCGTCGCGAGATTTTCGATATTGAAGGTGCGAGGAAGTGCGGGCGAGAAGAGAGAGGAGAGGATGGGAGATAACCTCTCTCTTCATCGGGAGCGATGAGAAATAGAAAACGAAGAATGACCCCTTGAGATTGGTCCGTTGTGAGAGGTATCAGGGTATCAGGGATGATGGTTTGGAGTGAAAGAAAGAGAGAGAGAGAGAGAGAGAGAGAGATTCCCGCAATCGATAACTAACTCAGCGTGATTACTGAAAAATGGCTGTCAAACATTCTTGTCCTTTTAACTCGCTGGGCCACCCCACCCACAGAGATCGTCCTCTCTCTTGATTTTTTTCACTATCCCTACCCCCGTCGCTCTCCGCTTCCTCGCCCTCCTCGCTAAAGGAGGCTCAGACGAGAGGAGACTAATGGTTTACGAACGTGACGGGTCGTGGTTCTTCTCAACGAGCACAGATCACTAATTTCCGGGATCCTGCTGCGGGTACCGAAATCTTCTCGATTTGGTATTCGGGTTGCTTCTTTCATCGATCTTATCGATTTCATATTTTGCAACTGCTATATTTATATCATCTTTAATATCTTCTTATTAATATAAACAGTTCTAAATACAGTGTCGCGAATTCTCGTACCGCTTTGGAAAATCAGTTATTGTGAACCAATTATTATGATTATGCGAAGACTAAATAATACAGAATAATATAATCTATCTCGCATCTGCTTTCTAATAATAAATATTTCTAATAATGATTAGACTAAATATTAAATATACACTTGCCTATATAACTAATAGTGTTAATCTGAACAAAAAAAATTATGTATTATGTACAATAATTAATATTGTTCAATTAATTAATCATTAGATGTTTATTTAATTTTAATTTTACTTAATTTTTTATGAAATATATATATATATATATATATATATATATATGTTTCATTTTAAAATTGATAAATTCAAAATGAACATTTCCAAATATGTTTTATTGAAATGCGTTTTATATAGCGTCGATATTCGTTCGACACAAACACACACACACACACACACACACACACACATAAAATAATTTATAGAAGTTTCGTAATACTTATATTATCTACAGTCGTCACCCTTTAATAGAAATGGTGCGGCATCGAGTATCTCGCTATTCTGTCGAAATTTCACGCACGTATCCACACGCTGTTACACACGACGGAACACAAACGGAGACGCTGCTCGGTTAAAGTCAGCGGCAGCCGCCGGTGAGATTATGAACGAGCTCGACTTAAGAAAGGTCCGTCTGAGCTCAAGGGTTGTGCTCCCGTTATATTTATTTATTTTTTTACCCTTCTAAGCTTCAATCTTTTCCGCTCTAACGACCGTTATATATTTTTCTGTAAATGGCTTCTAACGACGCGGCTATCATAATCTGTCTCACCAGGAACATAGCAGCGGAAGAAACTATTTCTCGACTAAGCTCAAACACAAAAGATTATAATTCTTATGATTTAAAATGTAGAAAAAATAATATGCAAAATGAAAATATAATTTTTTTATATTATCAATATTATTTTCCTTTTTCACTTATAGTCAGCAGTAGTTTAAATTTCAAAACCAATTTATCCCAAAAATTTACCAGGGTATTTATTAACGTCGATGATTTGTTAATCGTTTAGAAAAAAAATCATGAAAAATTTAAATTTTTCATCTTGCATTGAAATAATCAACATACGTTTTTTTCCCCCGAGGAAAATGCGAGACTGAAAGAAATGCTTTCAGCGATCCGTTTCAAATGGCGCGTTCTAGCGCATCATGAAGCGAGCACCTCTTCGTCTTGTCGGACAATCAACGAGGATCGACGAGAACCGGACAGATAGGAGGACGACGGGAGGGAAAGGGAGAGAATGAGGAGGGTGAGGTGCGGAGAGGTGAATGCGCGGAGAATATGGCGAATGAGGCCGAGAGAGGAGAGCGGAGACCGACCGGCCCCGGTCCCGCGTGTTGCCCGGGGGTGCCAACCGCAGGATAATAATTTTATAATTGGGGGAATTACTCCGGCTCGCCGTAGTACAGTCCCGTCCGTGTACCAACGCGGCGTGGGAGGGTCCGCCGACATTGTTTCCATCCGGACGTACGACCGGGCGATCTCCACACCGGCTGTATCTCTCCGGGACGGTGGTGGGTGCCGTGGGTGAGATATGGCCGCATAATCATCGAATCATTATATCCACTCTCGAAATACCACGGCCGAATTATAAGATTACGCGCGGGCTTACTCGTTAAAAACATTATGAGCACTTTATCACGAGGGAGAACCTAAAGCCACGGGGCCCGCTGGTGTTGCGCGCGCATCATTCCTGCCGGCGCGCATATCCCGCCGTATCCTGGAAGGTCCTGTCGCGCGGGACGGCCCGTTTAACCCGTGACCCGCGGGCTTCTCCGTGTAGAAAAAAAAAAAAAAAAGAAAAAATGATTGACCCGACGCTGTCCCGCGGGACAGGATATCGTGCATGGAAAATGACGCTCTGTAATTATCGAGCGATTTAGTAATTTCATGCAGAGAAGTTGCCGACCGTGGCTCCTTGGGTTCTCATCGTTCATGCGTGAAACCACTCACGATCTCTATCTCGTTGTTTCACGTTATTTCTTTTTTTTTTCTACTCGTTCCTTAATTCATTAACGGCGATGTGTAAATGCGATTTTGCGTTAATATCGGCGCGGTATTCAAATGCGTTTAAGATGCGAGAGGCATCGCGGATCTATGCAATGTGTACGATCATTATCTCAGACAATTACCTCTCTTATTCCTCGAACCTCACGCCTTATCCGTACTGAAAGCAACAACAGAGTTGTACGCCCGCAGGGGTGTACGAGTATTCTCTCTCATATGGTATGTTCGTAGCAACTTCGTCTAGATTGTCCGACAAGACGTGGCAATCGTGACCCTCCACCATCTCGTTTCATCTCTCGGTTGCTTTATATATTCCTCTCCCCTTTTTTTTTTCTCTCTCTCTCTCTCTCTCCAACAATGATGAGAGATCTGAATTGCTATTCTAATTCAACCAGCATCCAATCGTAAAACATCACTACAAGGTTATTTCACTGCATAAGCTCGATGCATACAAACATTATACGCGAGGCCCTTGAGAGTGCATCGTACATTATAGGGTCAACATCCTGGATGTATTTTATAGAAATAAATATTCTCGAAACTCGAAGTATAATTGCATAAGGTTATCTCACAATAATCGTCGTATATATTATCTAATTTGCCTTGAATAATTTTAACTTGAATTTTTCACTTTTAATGCAAATTTTTGATTTTGATGAAAATACAATTTCTCCTCGATTAGGATTGGTTGTTTTATTCAATGACAACGTGTCGTGTAGAATTTTCGCGTACGTTACTCCGCGATATCGCGGTAGAAATAAAAGGCAGTAGTAAATTGCGATAAAATTTTCTCGCGCGATAAAATGACCTCGACGCGCGTGAAGTCGAGGCTTAATATGGGCCAATCCATATTCTAATCCCTCGGGATTGCACGATTACGAGGCTCGTGCAACGAAGCGTACGATATTCGCGGCCGAATGCAACAGGGCGTGCAGATCGTGGCCGAGAGGAATGATTGGGTTCGCACGAAGGATGAGAATGATGATGCGAGGGGGGAGAGGGGGGGGGAGGAATCGAGGCGTTCGTATTTCGTGAGGCTGCTAAGGTCGTTGGTTAGTTGCTTGGAAATCGAAATAATGAGGCATCGCCTCCTGGGCATAGTCATTGGATCACGTGCCACTGCGGTCGCGATCATTTTCCATTATTATTGTTATCGATCGAGACGTTCCCCGCCTCCTCTCCGTCTCCCGCACTCGCTCGCTTCCCTCCCTCCCCCCCTTCCCTCCCCTCCCTCCCCTCCCTCCCTCCCTCCCCCACCACCACCCACCCGCCCCTCTTCCCCGACCGATATTGTGACGACTTGTGGTGTACTCCAGCGGAGGATGAAAATAACTCGAGTAAATTTAACTTTCGATCTCATTTCGGAATATATGCGTACCTTCATGATTACACGCAACCGTGGAACGGTTCGTTAAGTTTCACATCGATTCGATTTCATCTGAATCGAACGCGGATTCAATAAGCGCCAATGAAATGAAATTGTATTTTTAGAATCACGGATCCTATGGATCCGCAACGCGAGATATTGGCGCTTAATTAATCGAAACGTGGTTTTTTGTTCACTGAAATTAATCACTGCTAACGCATTGCTTGCGATTTATTGAACCTTTTTTTTTTTGTTTGAAGATTATTGGAAAAGTAATTATTTGCAATGTGCATTAGAAGAAAAACTTGCTACGATGATGCGAAAAACTTTTCGCAGTCTTGAAAAAGTAATAATTTCGTACAAATAAAAATCTCGGAATGCCTCGCAACACTTTTATAATTCCATACTTGGCGAGAGAGGGGATTGCTTCGCAGGTGGTGATATGCCGCAACAGATTGCGACGAGAAATTTTTAATCCCCTATCGTTAAGTGGCGGTCATTACCGGGTGCGTGCGTTATGTCGAAACTTGGGCAATAAAGAAGTTTCGCAAACTCGTACGGTTCGTTCATTATAAGGAGGCGGAATAGCTCGAGCGATCTTGAACGTCGCTTCCATCCACTTAGGCAGATTCTTGGGCGAATTCCGGTGGACAGCTGGCCCATCACATCCGGGGCCGGGGGTCTAATCTAATCGCCAAAAACTCACTCCGCGCGCGCGCGCGCGCGAAGAGAAACTCCCTTCATTTCGTTCGCGATATACATCGCCCTTTCCTTCCTCTTCCTTGCGGTGGACTTACGAGAGTTAACAAACTTTAGGAACGCAGACCGCAACGAGAGAGAACCCTTCGAGAGGTGGCGCCTCATCCAGGGTTATTAGCAAAGTTCTTACCGCGTGTAAGGCTTCTCCTTAATTACGCTCTTTTAGAATTAATACCGGCGAACTTTGATTTGTCACGGCGACGAAAAATTGTCGCGCTTCCGGATAATGAGATTAAGAAATGTTCCTTCATTTATAGTAGATATCTTTATTTTAATGGTTTAATTTTTTTCAATTTACTCAAAGTAAATTTCAAATTAATTTTCCTTGCATCAAGGGAGCATACGAAAAATGAATACAGTTTATAGATTTTTCTGCAGCGCAACGATTTTTAATTTTTTAACAATATTAATATAATATTATTAATTACTTAAATAAAAATTTCTAGCTTGAAAAAGAATTTTTTTTTTTTTGAAAATTATGCGAATATTTGCAGAACTTCACCAATTTTATGGTGTGAAAATATTTGCTTATCATATCTGAAATCAAAAATACAAGTTTTTTTTTTATTAAACATATTAATAGCTATCCAAGCGTTTTTTAAAATAAATAATAATTAAAATTTAAAATAATGGAAAATTACTTTTTGAAAAAAATCGATCTTTTTTGTTTATAACAGAAAAATGAGAAATCTAATTAAAAAGAGCTTCGTTAGCAGATGCAGAACCTTATTAGGAACTCGCATGCAAAATTTCAGAAGTCAATCCGTCAAATGTAACCCGAGTTTTTATGCACACCGTACACAAAAATATAAATCTATAATCGCACAATTTAAAAAAAAAATTTAATCTAAAAATTTTTATTTAGATACTTAATAATATTGTATTAATAATGTAAAAAAAAATAAAAAATTTATATCAAGTCGTTGCGCTGCAAAAAATGTAACCCGAGTTATTGTGCACACCGTACACAAAAATATAAATCTATAAATATTCGCACAATTTAAAAAAAAAAAATTTAATCTAAAAATTTTTATTTAGATACTTAATAATATTGTATTAATAATGTAAAAAAAAAAATAAAAAGTTTATATCAAGTCGTTGCGCTGCAAAAAATTAAAAAAGTATCCATTTATTTATCGAGAGTTCAAATGGGTTTGTTCCCTTAAATACAGCGTCGCAATTTATCACACGGCATATAATTACGAACAATAAGCGCAGGAAGTTTCCAGTCTACCTAAATAGGCGCAAAAAACATCATCGCTGACTTCTCTTCGCGTTTACATCGCTCCGCAGATATCACTCATCACCGATATATGCCCACGCTCTATTCGCTACCGGTACCGTTACACCTGGGCACGCGATCGATAGCGCAGATATATCGCAGGAGATCCTCCCGACGAAGGTACCACCGCTGCAACGTTCCTTCCCCATCATCGACGAGCGGTCGCTTTCGCGCGGAAAGATTGGCGAAGCTAGTCGCGCAGATAGTCGCACGCGGCGAGAAGAACCCTAAGCGCGTCTCGACCATTAGAGCCTTGGTCCGGCGGAACCGAGTCGTATAATGATCGGTCGCGAGAGGTCGCGGCGCAGGGTACACCTGGAGGAGGAGGGGGGGGGACGTAAGGGGGCATCGGCCGGGAGATAGCCGATAAGTAGAAAATCGATGATTCGGAGGCATGCTAATTCCAGGTATAGAACCCGGCCCGGCCGCCTTCGTGCTCTCTCATGACGGCGTCGGCGCTCGCCGTCGGCATTAATGTAACGAGATATCGCGGTCGAGAGCGAAGAGAGCCTACAAACGCCGCTCTGATGAGACTCCACTCTCGTTCCCCGGATTGTGACAGTCTCTATTTTCAAGCTTGTTACCGGTAATCAGCGTTTGACATGGAGGAACGAGCGGACGCGGCGGCGCGCCGTTGAAAGCCGCGCACTCTTCTCCGCACTCCTTCTACGCACCAAAAGTCTTGGCTAATAACGGCCATGAAATCCGCGATCTAGTCGACTTTTTATTTAAAAGGCATTATTTAAGATTCATTCGTAGGAATAATCCATATAAAGGGAAATGGGAATATTTTATTTTTTTCCAAGACCATTTGTAATTACGCGTAATGCATTTTATCGTAATGTAACATTAAGATTTTATTTAATATGATTCGCTGTCTCGGGAGCTTTCAGTAAATAAGCACAGAAATTTTTAATATTTAATAATATTGATATATACGATTTATATTTATTATAAATTAGTTTTACAGTCCTTCGCCCTCCCCCCCCGATATTATTTTTAAATATACATTTCCTAATTACTTTGCCTGCAGGCATCATCTGCTTTAAAGGCTGGATAATCAAGTGTTGGATTCGCCAGTGCTTAAGAGTTATTGCGATTTTTTTTCTTTACCTAGGTGCGAACGAGGCAGAATTGAACGGCGCATATAATATATTTCCATCTCGGTTACCAGCGTTGGCTATGTTGCTTAATGATGAGAATATTTCACGGGCTGAAAATCAATGGTTCGAAGAGAGCTAAGCTAATTCCGAGCGTAAAACCCGCCTCGGTCGTTGTGCCCTCTCACGTGTCGAGCCGCGCTCGCCGACGGCATTAATGTAACAAGAAATTGTGGCCGAGTGGGTCCGCGAGTGCCTGATGGCACTCTATTTGCTCGCATTATGACATTTCCCGTCTATTCCCGGGCTTGATACCAATAATCCGCGCGCGCGCGCGCGCGTGTGTGTGCGCTTACGCCTGTCGCGAGGAAAGTGAGCGAGCGCATCTTCGCTTATGCAATTTGCATTCGCGCGTGTATGCACCGTATCGGTATTCCTCATCCGTTTTCTTCGTCTTCTGCCTGCTCCCTTAGGATCGTTACGGGTTTATGTCGCCATGTGCTTAGCGCAGCTCGTAAATTCGTCCGGACATCGTGTATATGTATCGCGCGACGATGTCGGATTCATTCCGCTCCGAGATCGTCACGCTTCGATTCTTTTTCGTCGAGCGCGCATTTCCTTATGATTATCGGAGCAGGTAAATGAGAGGTGGCCTCTCAAAAATCCGGATATAAATATTTTACAAGACTACGTATAATGTTTAACACGTTTTACTATCGAATATATTTTAGAGCTGCCATTCCAGTCACTTAAGTCACTTTTTTTTTCACAAGTCAGTAGAAAGTCATTATCGTCCAAAGTCGGTCACTATATAGTCACTTTTTTCCAGCTCATAGAAAATTTGTAATAATAAGAATTCTATTTATATTTTTGCAGTCTCGTCTGACAACAAGTGTTATTTGCTCACATATTTCATAAAATACATTATTTCATTATTATATTTTATTATTTTGTATTAAAAATTAGAATATTCTAACAGATTTATTTCTTTCCTTAAATGGCCTTAATTACTCTGAAAAATTGATATACAATATTTAGTTATTATTATTATCTTAATATTTAATTATTAGTATTATTTTAATTATTAGTATTATTTTAATATTTAAAGATTTTTATCATTTTTTTTTTCAAAAAGCAGTTAATATTTCACTTTCGCTGGTATTTGCAAACTGATAATTATTGTAATTATATCAATATTAATTACTCGATAAATTTTATTACGGATAGACATAAGGAGGAAAGAATACGCGAAATTCTATCTTCATAACAATCTTATATAAAGCAAAACTAAATTAAAATGCGTAATAACAGCAAAGAAAGAGAGCTGCGTATATTTGTTTTGCCTCCCTGCCGTTTTGTATGCACATAAAAATCCAGGATTTACAACATACTCCATGTGTTCAGCGTAGAGAGATGCGAAATTAAATTCGCACATAAAGAGAGGTTGATTATATCCTTGCGCCATTGTGAGCGAATTACGCAATACGTTTCGAAGAATGGTAGAGAGAGCCGAAAGTATTCTACGGAAATCGTCATGGCCGGGCCGGCGGAACTGGCACGAAACCCGCCAACGGTAAGCCCGACGACGGCCGATCCCCGCGGGGCTAATTACGCAGGCACACTGTAATTAATCCGTTGCCGAACCACGAGGCACACACACATACCGTCCGGCTCATTGTCGGGATTCGGATCGGATCGCTCCCTCCTCCCATCCCCTCCCCCTCCCCCTCCCCCCGGCCGCTTCTGTTTTCGTGTGCACGCGCGCACCCCGGACCTTTTAATGCGGCACATATGAAAGGGGTCTTCGGGGACGCGGAGGAGAGGTAGAGGAGCGGGGAAAGGAGCGGAGGGAGGAGGGAGGGGGGTGGGGAAGGAAGAAGGGGAGACGGAAAAGAGAACGCGCGCGAGGAAAAAAACTCACGCGCTCGCGGGGCCCAAAGGGTGCTCCCACCTTTTCGAAATCGTGCCAGGGCTCGCTGAAAGAGGATGAATGGACGGAGGGAGGACGTTTAGAAGCTGCTTTCTCTCTTTTTTTTTTTTTCTTCTCTTCCACCCGCCTATTCTCTCCCCAAAGCTCTCTGCATCTCTCCTCTTCTCTCCAGAGCAGCGTGAGGGAGAGAGGGGTTGGGCGGGAGGAGGGGGGGGGGCTTCCCCGCTTCATCCGAGCGCGCGTATAAGCTCCTCGGTCCCTTTTGTCCTCCGATCGTACCGGATCGGAAATTAGCTGCCTTCCAGCTATCGCTTTGTTTTCCCACCACACGGGCCCCGCCCCAAAAAACTACTTATTACGCTAATTATACGCGGATGCCGCGCGCGGATCCGACCCCCCTTCACCGCCGCCCACCCGCCGCTCATAATCCCCCCGGCGCGTATGTCGCGGTCTTTTTGTTCCCCGCGCGATTACCGCCAACTGTCGAACCGCGTGCCCGCTGTCGATTAAATCCGGTATTTAGGCAGCGCGCTGGAAACACCGTTGATTCCGCGTCTCTCTTTCTCCTCCGTCGCATTCAACCTTAGCCGCAGAGTCCACGAGGCTCGCGAGGACGTTTGACACGCGATGCACGCCTAAAAACGGGGCCTTCTTCTGGTGCGGACGAAGACGAAGAAAGAAAAACATGAGACATGTTGTGTAAAATAATTATATATATTGAAAATTGCAGTATCGAACCTGATGCACGGCAGAAAATTGTAATAAATAAAAATGACATATAATTGTCAGAGCACACATCTGTGAGATGACCAATTCACAATTTTTTCTTTCCTTATGTTACTTTATTCTTCTTTGATGTTTCGTTCTATGAATTGTAAAATTATTTTCCGACAATTTTAATTAAAATAATTAATGTCCCTGATCGTTTACTTCATTATTCGCCACATTATAGCGCAATGTGTCATTAGATTTCACATGTTTTATTTCATACACACATACACACACAGCTGACGAGCTGTCATTTCGTGCAAAATTAATTCGCACGTTAACGTGCATTACGATAAGTGTGACATAATGCGCTCGGCACGACGTAATCATTAATCCGACGAGTAATCGTCATGATGAAGGGCTTGAGGAAGGACGAAAACGAAAGGACACCCCCGTGATCGCCGCGTCGGCATTAATTACTGTGTTTAGAGATAATTACGAGAGCCGGCTCGCTCGTGCGCTATTTATCCCGCGCGCATTGTGCCGCTCGTCATCGCACACGCGAACATGCTTATTTCGGCGAGAGGAAAGGAGAGGAGAGGAGAGGAGAGATAGGTCGCAGGTACGCGTGATCGCGTGTGCATCGAACGCGCGGGATGGTGCGTGCGCTCGGGCGACGGATGTAAGCAAAGCCGCAGATGCAGTCTTTGTAATGCTAATGCTTAGTTTACTAACAGCGCAACACAAGGGCGTCCTTCTGCTCCGTGTCTATGTGTGGGGTGGGATTAATTCGTGCCCTCGCTCTCCCCCTTTGCTCGGTATCTATTTTTTTTTTTCCTCCTTGCGCTCTGTTCTCTCGAAACAATTCAGGAGCCCAATCAATAAACTGTGATTCTTTGCATCGGCATCTCTCTCATATAAAGTCTGTATCTTTTTTCTTTTTTTTTTTTTAATACGTCAACTATAATTTTTTTCTTATGACAGAGGATTATTTTCTCTCCGTATTTGAGGGCAAGCATTATTTCGCGTAAAAATCGAGTGTACCCATTCGACGATGCTAGAAGGTGTTATACGAGAAATCTCTGACCGCGGTCGTTCGCTCTTCGAAACAAGATCCCGCAGGAAGAGATGGGCCACATGGGGGCTCTTCACGATCCGCACCATGTTCTTCTTTAAATATTGACGGAATGAGATAAACGTATAAATTACCAGTCATCTCCAAAGGAGAAGGACCCTCCGGCGCGAGCGCGTCTTCTCGTATCTCACACTTGGACGTTGATCCGGGTAGTTCGAGTCCGGATTGCCAGTACCAAAAAGGTGCCAAGGTGCGCTCGTCTCGTTTACCTTGTTGATCTACATCCCCTGAGCTTATGCTGCGTTGTCGAGCGACTTCCTCGAAATCTGGTATCAATTATCCCATGTAATGTGCAAGCGGTAACCGTCGTTGGGACGATTATGAACACATTGATGGTCCTCGCGTCTCGGGATGCACGATAGACACTCTCCGTGTAATTTAGCGTTATTTTACGTCCACTCAAAACACATGTGCATGTATTATATGTCTGCCGCGTCATGGGAATCAAATCATGGGAATTTTGGTCCATATTTTATGATGGACTCTGATGCTTGTGCGCCAAAACGTGAGAATTGCCTTCGTAAAGAGTGAGAAGAAAAGGAAAGAGAGAGAGCTAGTAAATTAATTTCTCAATAATTATTACGAAAATCGCAAAATGGTAAAGAACTTTCTTACTCAGTTCAACCCGCACGGCAGGTGATGCGATTGACTCTGGACATCCTGTATATGGTTATGCATGATTATTTTTATAAATAGTTTCCCTCTTTATTTGAATCATGTTATCTGCAAAACTGATGTCTTTTACTTTGCAAAGAGCACGTTCTCTCGTTCATATAGTTTCCCATCGCCCCTAATCGAAGACGCATTACGAAACGTCAGTACAAGCGTCATATCGCGATCGACGTGTCGATGGGGGCAGGTCGTGCGCATTCGTCAACTCACGCTCTCTCTCTCTCTCTCTCTCTCTCTCCCCGCTCGTAAAGGGTATTCAGAGGCCTAGGAGGTGGGGCATCGGGAGGTCTAAGCGGAAAGGTCTGGAGAACAGCGAGGAGAATTTCGCATAGCATCTCCCGGCATTGCATGTCCGTCAGACGATGAGGTGCTAAGTACCCTCTGGCTGATGTTCGGTCAGCCGAGAAACTATTTCTGTTCCCGGTGGCAAAAAGGGGCCGATGGGACGCGCGTAACACACACACACACACACACACACACACACACACACACTATATATATATATATATATATATATATATATATATATATATATATATATAGCCGCCTGCCAAGGCGGCGAGGAACGCGCGCGATTCGACCAACAGGCCAACAGGTGCTTTATACGCGAGATGCCTATGCAAGAAGAATCGAGGAGAATCGTCCCCGGGGTCCCCTTCCCCCTCCCCCTCCCCCCCTCCCGACGTGACGCCGGCACCTTTCGCGCTTCTTCACGCGTGCGTAGGTACGCGGGGTCCAGTCACGACGATTACGATACCGGCCGACGACAATCCACGCGTGTCTCGGACAGTTTAACGGACGCGGAACACCTTACGTCTTTTGCGGCGCCACGTTTGTCCGGCGACTCGCGATTATTCGTAATTGTTTTGGACAAAATAATCCTCGGCAAGAAATAACAAATTACATTCGTTGGATGTAATCACCGCGATATATTGCATGGAGAATGCGATTTGTATGTCAAGAAACTTGAAATTCAACACGCTACTTATCATTTCCTTTGGTCACATCTGTTTTTGGGTATCTGATTGTTAGCATGATTTTTTCCTGGCACTCATTCTATCTTCATGCATAATTCTCCCTTCAATTACAATTATTTTTCCATTGAAAAACTGCTGTGTCATATATATTTAAAAATTGAAAGTTGTAGAGAAATAATTTTTCTCGTTTATTACAATTTGAAACATTCTCTTTCTCGAAGATATAAACATGGACAGATATATATTTCGATGAAAGTGCAAAGAAATTTTAGGATGATATTTTAAACTTAGCACTTTCCATCTAGATTGTTGAGTGATATCATTTTGCGATATTATAGAAATATTATGACTAGTAAGGCGCGTCATATGTGATAAATTAGAGGCTTTCTCTCTTCTCCTCCGACACCTAGGCTGGCATATATTAACAGAACCAATCCAATTAGCTTGTAACAAATGATCCGGCAACCTTTTGCGCCCCAACCATTAAGAGATCGCCACTTTAATACATTTCATAAATTCTTGTGCGTTTACATTCTGCTTGGCCGCAGTTCATGGAAAGAAGAGTCGTATGCGAATCATGGATTACTGTAGCAAACACTTCCTTCATAAATCTGCGTTTTGATTCTATCCCTACTTCCGGCATCTTCTCCGTCGGCAGAAGCGTGTCGCAATGAGAGACGAAGAAGAGGGACGGAGCGAAATTGTCGTGAGGATGTTGCCGTCTTGCTGAGGCGAGTCGGATTTAATCGTGGCATACGCTATTACTCCCTGATCGCGTTGACGGTGCTGGTATCAGGCAAACCTCCTCGCCAGGTGTGCAGAAATCACTGTAGCAACAACATGGTGTGCACCAACATCACCAGTACCAGCAACGTCGGGCAGCGAGAGCGGCAGCGACTCGCTAACGACCCCGGGGAACATGGATGAAGGTAGACGAACGAAGGTGAGAGGAGGAGATCGTGGGTGGGTTAAACTCGAGTTTAAATATCAATCAGCGAGCGAGCGAGCGAGAGGATGCGCCGACGAGAACGAGCAGGGGAGAATCGATGCGGGCGAGAGAAAGAGAGATGAAAATGGGAAAATAAGAGAGAGAGAGAGACGACGGAACCCGGTGTCGTAACACAGAATCTCTATATATATGTGTATGTGTCAAAGATTTGCACACCCGTGTGCTGGAGCACTTCTTCGCGGGTGTTTAATTAGCAGCTCGGCAAACCAGACGCCATATACTCAGAACTCAATCAGATCCCTTCATAAGCGCGCATCTCAGTTCGGGGCCCCTCGTATGCATAATGCACCAGCCGTATGTTCCAAGCGCGGACAAGATCTCTTGTATGTAACCAATGGGAAGGAAGAAAGGAGAAGGAGAGAGAAAGAGAGAGAGAGACTCTTGAGAATAATTACAAATAGTCACCGCGTGTTATTATTGTATATCGGCGAAGATAATTGAAATTGCGACAACTTTTTTAATGAATATTCTTAAATAAAAAACAATAAATAATATTCCAGCACACAAATCATATAGTCGTAATTTTTATCTTTATCTTTTAAGAGTCTAATAAATTTAAATAAAAAAATTGTCATTAAAATTAAGATTGTGGATTCTGTGTGTATTATCTCAGTTGCAGATTCCATATATTCCATATATAATTTTCACATTCTATATATTCCATATATAATTATAATCTCATAATTAAAATTATTAAAATTTTAATAATTAGAAAATTCAAAAAGATAGATTAAAATTTATATTATGTATATACATATATATATAAGGATTAAAATTTATATTTTATATATATAATTATAATCTCACAATTAAAATTATTAAAATTTTAATAATTAGAAAATTAAAAAAAAATAGATTAAAATTTATATTATATATATACATATAAGGATTAAAATTAAAATTTTATATATATAATCTATTTTTTGAATTTTCTAATTATTATTAAAATTTCAAGTAAAATTTAATTGTGAGATTTTATGATGAATATTAAAAGAAACGCAGCTGACGAGAAACGACGTTTAAATATATTGCAATGAATATATCCGGAGTGTACCGTTGTTTACGCACAGCTGTATACCGAGAAGACGAACGACGCTGCTCGCGGCTGTTTAATTAGCAGCTCGGCTAACCAGATGCCATTTACTCAGAACTCAATCAGATCCTTCATAAGTACATCTCCCCGGCCCTCGTATGCATAATGCGCGGGCGCACACGAGCAGGCAAGTCGAGATAGACAATGCGAGAGCGAGAGAGTAATTAAATACTGATATTGTGCTTCGGGATAATCGCGTATCCTTCAAACGGAGGAGTATGTTGAAGATACCCTTAACGACACGCGCGCGATTTTAACGACGATTACTATAATTAACGATTACCAGCGAGTCATCTCTCAAAATTGAGTGGGACTTTTTCTTCTTTTGCTCATTCATTTATTTACCTCGATCTCGCATTTTGCGTCCAGGAACTCTCGCATACGAATTTCCTGAAGATAGTGTTAATTAGTAATCGTCCCCCAATTCTCGAAACGTTTAGCTCGATATTAACAATCCGCTCTTAAGTGTTATTTACGCACCTGCCGATCAAAATTGCACGCTTATGTGAGCCGTCGACTTCTCCGATTACATGTCGCGAAAAAATCCAGAAACGCATCGCTCTTAGCGCGTTATTAGAGAGATACAGAGATAGAGAGAGAGAGAGGAAGATACAGTCCACCAAGAAAATTCATTATGTCGAATGACCGCTGGAAACGATTTTATCGGAAAGGGGGGATCGGCGGTTTTGGTTCATAATTACCATTTCAAATGCTCACCTCTGCCCACCCAGGGCCTCGCTCTCGACTCCTCGTTCTATTGCACCGGGTGGTCCTGGTTCGGGGGTCCCGGGAGATAGCGAGCCAAGTGTGGGCTTTATTATTTAGTTTGTTTCTCTCCGTCTCCTGCTCGCTTCCTGCTCGCGCTCACGCCTCTCCGTCTAATTTAGAGAGATTCGTCTGCGCCTTCGCGTCTATTCTCATTCTAATCAGGTCCGCCGCGACTTTCCTTCGGGCTTTGAGCGGCTCGTCTCTTCGCTCACAGCGGATCCGATCTCCTCTCCCGTGGCCATTATTATTTTAGTGATCACTTCTCTCGTATCGAATAACTTCCCGGAAACAAGGTCGTTTTTCTAATCGACGTGTCAGTGACATTTATCAATGATGCTTATTCAGTGTACTGAATAAATTTCTGATGTTAGGCTCCTATCAGCTGTTCTCGAGACGAATTGTCTCGTGCGATCGAACACTCACTGGCTTTTTTTTTTTTTCACCGATTATTTATCAGCGACTGAAGCTCGAAGCTGTGCTTTCGAAATTCACAATCACGTTTATATTGAAATACTTCTTTTGGTCGCTGAAGGTGATACGTCAAATGATTTACATTGTAGGCACATTTGTGCGGGAATTTATTGCCGTTTTGGCAGCGGCACTTACGGATGCTAAAAAAATTAATTTCGCAGCTTTGTGTTAAATTATTGCTGGCTGCGAGGGATTTATTGGTCGCGCAGAAATAATTCACAAGGATAATGAAGTAAATTTTGTTTACGTTAGTTTTTATTTTTGTCCCCCGAGTTCTTGACGGTGTCGCGTTACATGATATTACATGAGGTTCGACATAACCGCCTGATTATGAGAGGGGCAGTGGATTGCAGTTAGCGAAATTTTCGCATGTGGGCTGTGCAAAAAAAAAAAAGTTTGTTTCTTTTCTTCATTGGGAAAAAACGCTTGAAATTTATGGTTAAAATCTGACAGGTCTTGAATTTCGCGATCTTTGAATTTCAGTGCCGATTAGCAGTCGAATTTGTAACCCTAATACTGAAAACTATTCCTAGCACATAGTTTTGTCCAGTTGACGGTACGATTAGTATGCAGGTAGCCTCGATCTGATGACTTCAGAGAAGCCGAGGCGAAGGCAGTCACACGCGAAAAATCGTAAAATGCGTATCAAATGAAAAATCCAGGAACGTGCCGAAGCTCGTACGAATAACAAGCAATAGCCACCTCAGCGTCGTCTATAAATGGCAATTTCTTCGACTCTCGTCGAATCCCGCTGTCGAATCTTCGTCTATACACAATGTGCTTGGAAACGAGTTGCTCAGCATTTACGAGGCTGATCGAAGGATCCAATGAAACCTTCTCCGATTGCTTGCAGAAGGTTACATTTATTTGTGTAGACGCGTGTGGGGAGTACAATAATTTAATTAAGAGAATAATTTTTTTTTAGGATTGCGATTCTATGCTTTTTGCTTTTTCGCTTTGCGGTAATTTGACGCACACGTATCATTATTTCTTTTTATCGTATCTCATCTCAGCTATAATATATTTTTAAAGGACCATAATTGTTGCGCCATTACTTAGAGCTGTTAAAATAGCGGCAAGGAAAATAAAATGTAATACGCAGACGTCGTAAATACTTTTTTTTCTCGCCGTACACTGGGGATCGCCATTATCGAACCGTTTATCGTGCGCATCCGGGTCGGCCGGCGAGCGAGAGCCCTGGGCTCGTCACGCCAAAACGAATGGATAAATAGATCAACAGGAGGACGCGGCGCGGTAATATACGAGCATATATACGCGCCCGAGAAGTGCCGGGAAGGAAGAGACGTCGTGGCGGTGTATATTACGCTCACCGGGTATATATAACGTGGCACCGTTTGTGTGCCCAGTTAATTACTCGCGTAGTAAATTATCGGGTAATGAGGTGCCGGGTTCAAGCCCGGGGCCTTCTTCTCTCGTCTCCTTTCCCCCTCCCCACACACCCTCTCTCCCCCTTTTTTCTCCTTCTTTCTCTACTTCTCTTTCTGGGGCCTCGCGAGCCACTCGGCTCTCCTCCCTATTGGACACCCTCCGGTGGAAAGAGCGAGAGAACCAATAAATCCGCCAGGGCCTTAAGGAGGGATATTGTTAGTTGTAAGGTAAATCATCTCCGCGGCTCGAAAACGGGCCTCTTCACCTTACCGCGACCTCCTCTTCGCCTCGCGAAGCCTCGAGGAGACGTTTGTTACCTTCGCCCGTCGTTCTCCGCAAGATACTCTCTCTCTCTCTCTCTCTCTCTCTCTCTCTCTCTCTCTCTTTTTGCCCAGGATTCCGCCACTTTTGCCTCTCCCGTCTTCTTCGCGCCCTTTGCGTCCCCCTTTCCTTCGCGGCCCTTCCCGCTCGCCTTTCTCGCGCTCGGTTCAGTTAGCATCAATATAGCGGACACATAGCCTCGTTATTAGCATCATCGGATCCTTGATGCCTGCAGCAGCCCTTAACGCGCCAGCTTGATCCACGAGACGCGACCGCGAGGACTTTCCGGAATTTGCCTGCTTCCTTCGAGATGTTACGCAAATGCATCTGCGTGCAACATCGCTGAACATAATTTATTACGAAAACGATGCATACAAAATACAGTTTATTAAATATATGTTATGGGTTTTATTTTTAAATCAAATCTTATTTTTTTTTTTAGGGCAAATCTGACACCTATAAAAATATTGATAATTTTTGATTATTGAAAAGTGACATATGATACAATCCGGTTTATTATAAAATCTACTCATTATGTGTTTTTAAAGTACAGTTGTGACTAGAAATAATTAGTAATTTTTAAATACATGTATTGCTTATTTACAATAGTTTAAATGACAGGAGGATATTATCGGCGATATAAATAGAGAGACGCGAATAAGTGATGTCATCATGAAAGTATCGAGATGTAAAGGAATTTGAAGACCCCTTCCCATGGATCATCATTTCTTCCTTTTAATTTCTCGTGCTAAGTTAGTTTTCATATTGGAGTTAGGGCTTCATTGCTAGTGTCATCACATTCCTCATGCCTGTACGATCAGGCCGTGATGCCAAGGCGTGAAGTCATCGTGGGACCGTCAAACGATGTCTTATAGTTCATAGAATATAGCGGCGTAGCGTGACTGGCACTTTATTCCGATTAACCACGGCAAATTATTCTTAAGCTGGCATATATGTATGCTGTAAAAATAATGACACTTCCGGGCTCCTCTCCCCTCTCTGCTCCGACTTGTTACCGTCGATTTATCAAACCGACAAGGGAACCTAACAAACTGATCATCCTCACTTCTTCGTCCCCCCTTTTCTTGGTCAGTTAGTGTCACAACATGCGGACACACGGATCCCGTCATTAGTGCCATCAGATCTGTACCGCTCTTGCACGACGAGTCCTTACCAACGCTCGCGTTCCGCGAAGTCCTGTTATCGTTCCTGAAACAGTAACTCGAAACCTCTCGCTAACACGTATTACACGATCAAGCACTTGTCGTATCTTTTGTTTGTAATTTAAAAGTCTGTAGCATGAATTTTTGCAACAAAATTTTTCACGGAGCAGAAACAGATTTGCAATTACGAATATAGCATTGCATGTATAAAAATATATTCTTTAAAATTTACTCAAAAATAATTATACTTGTTATAATAATTATTATAATAAAAATGATAACATTTGTTTTTTTCATTATTATGTGTGTATGCTACATTTTTCTTTCAATAATAATATCTCTATAAATAAAGCAAATTTCTGTTAAAATTATGTATGTAAATATTGCATTGGCTATTTCAATAAGTATTCAATAAATATTTTAATTTCTGAAAATTTGAATTTTTAGAAATTAAAATATTTGTCAAGAATAGAGCATTATTGAAAATAGGAATCTCAGAATATAAAGATCTTGTTGTATTTCATGTTGTAGAATGCGTTTTAGTTTTAGATTTTCAAAGCTTATCATATTTTTTATATCTTATTATTTTTTAATTAAATAATTATAATTACATTGAAAGATTTTATCTTTCATACCTCCACAGTCCTTATTGGCACTCGCGTATCATGAGGTCCTGTTACCGTTTATGAAACATCATTTGTTTGCGCATGTAAAAGCATTTTATTATTCAAATCTTATTCAAGAATAAAAAAAATAATAATTACCAATTATTTGCTAAATGCTGCATTCTCTCGTTACGTAATAATAATCTTACGTAAGCGAAGTTTATTATTCCGTATTTTTTGTTAAGAAAAAAATAAGGTAGCCACAATACAACAGGCAAGGAAAATGAATGTTCAAGGGGAATTACTATTACATCGGAATAATATTATGCATAGTAATTAACCTTTCGTGATATTGCAATTTTCTTAACCGTGAGTTTTTACAATCCTACATATGTGCATCTTATGTATGCTATCGAGTTTCCCATCCATTGTGTACTTTTTGCCACGCCCGCCAACCTTTCACTTCTACTCGCTACAACTGTGTAATTATATATATATATAGATAATTTTGTTAATACTTATTAGAGTATCAGTTTCACGCGGAACTACTTACGATGACATTTCTCTAAAATTGCAAACACTTTGTCTTTAGATCGCTCTATATTTGCTAGATGGATGTTTTTCCACTGTGAAATTTGTATGAAATATATTTCACTAATTCTAGAATAGAAAATATTTTGATATAATATACGATATAATATATGATATAATATAAATATACATATAAATAGATGTAATTAAATATATTGGATTGTTTGTATAAATTAATTTTTTCACAAAAATATATGAAATATAAAATATTATAAAATATTATAGAAAAGTTAAAACTTTTTATAACATAAAGCATTGAATCTTTACACGTAGAGTGGCGTTTTATAAAAACTTTAGGCTTTTCGTAAAAAGGCTGAATTTATACAAAGAAATCTACGCACGACACACATACGTATATAATTTTATCGATATCGGGTTTAGGTTTCCTGGGATTCTCAAGCAGGACTTTGCGGAAGATTAAATATTGTTCACGTGAGAATAAACAATAGATCCTATCGGAATCTTGAGGTAAAAGGAAACCACTAGGGCTTCCAAGATATCTTACTAATGATTCGCCAGGACTCACGCCTCTACGCGTGACAGAGTACCTCCGTTCGCCACGTTTGTTGTTATAGAAACAACTCTGCTTGAGTCATTAGTAGATCGTGCTAGCTTCTGTTTAACGAGCACTCTCAAGAACCCGTGACATTATTATTCGCGATAATTTATTGCCTCGCGATTCACGTCAAGGTACATCGCCTCATTGCGTTTCCTTACGTTCGAAATTGGACGTAATACTTCTTGCTATATGACATTTTGTTTAATTGCAATGTTGATGCCGACCTTTATAAATTTTCTCAAAAAACTCTATTTTACATCGGCATTTAACTAGACATTCAAAGCAATTAATCAAAGGACAATAATAGATTCATTAAACTCATTATTAAAAAATATCGATGTTTAATAGAAAAATGTAAATAAATAATTTAGTTATATTCTTGCGAGATAAATAATTAAGTCAGAAATCAATTAACAAGTAATAATGAAGGTCAATTGGAGGTAGCACGCAATAATTAGAGAGTAAATAAATTATATTATATTAAAACATGAAAAACACATAACAGCAAACGTTATAAATTATGTAAAATAAATAATATTGTAATTTAATCAATTTGCTAGAAAAGTACCTATAACTTATTTGCAATAAATCATAAATAAATCGTATCTCTATTGTATAGTTAGAATATCTTAAATTGATATGTAAGAAATACATTCTATAATGGGTAATAATTAATTACCGCCAGCCAATCTGGATTTAGGTTTCCCTTATGGAGCAATGCCGTTATACATCCGGTTACTGATGTCGTGAATACCACAATATCAGTACATCGATTATACCACGCCGTTTTAATTAACCCACGCTAAATCAAATACAATCAGATTACGCCTATCTCTCTCATGCATTTAACTGGCAGCATTTATTAAGATCATGCTTGTAATGGTTAAATCATACAGCTAAGCTTTCATATAATTCCATTACTATTATGTAGCTCTCGCGGCTCTCAATTACATAATTATTCATTAATTAAGGCTATTAACTCTTATAAACCCATAATCTACAGAATCTATAACGTTAATTAGTAGCTTGACGTGTTATTCAAAAGGTTAATTTGTACATAAGAATAACGCGTCGATGATATATTCTAATAAACATTTATTCCGCTCGCAATCAGTGTTTTTTCGGCGTCAGATCATTTCTCGAAAGCCGCCGCGAGCGGCTGCAACGAGTGCGGATCATCGTCGAGGACGCTGACAGCTCGCGTACTGGCTTGCGTAAATCACGCGTGTCCACCGCCGTTAGTCCGCGGTCGCGGATCGCGGACCGCGTGCGTCCGCGACGACACACGTAATAATGATCGGTCAAGCTGGCAATTACCCAGCCAGCGTCTCATAAACTCCCCTCCCCCCTTCTCCGCCGAATTGTCATTCAGCTCGTGAACGGTGGTGCCCGTTGTTCAACCGCGGAACTGACTGGAATATTATACGATCCTCGTAACAAAAGTGCGCGCTCGTCGAGGCCTCCGCTGATCGCTGACCGCTCGCCTTCCCCGTCATCGTCATCGTCAAGCCGTCCTCGTGAGCCGACACGAAGAGGCGCCGCGGGATACGCCTCGAAAACTTGGCTTATGGTTTCCTTCTCTCTCTCTCTCTCTCGTCGCACGCTCTGACCTAGCCAGGGCTGTTCGCGCGTACCGTAACGCGGGCCTCGGGAAGAGAGCCAATGGGATTGTGCTTTGCCTACTAGAGTGGCGGACGTTATGGATTTTTCCGACTTCACGTCGGTCTTGGCATCCATGGGAACTCTCTTCACGACGCGCCGCTCGCAAAGCCGTTCTCATCGCCGCTCTCCTCTCGGTTTTACATCGCGCGCGATCGTTTTTCGATTCGCATTCGAGATTTGAGAGAGAGAGAGAGAGATGACCATCGGACTTGCTATAAAATCGTTTCCACCGGATTCCGCAGAAGAAGGTGTTGGTTTCCTGCTTTCCTTCCCGTTCCTCGGAAGTTCAGCCTCAGCGATTATCTCGAGGATAAAAGCGAGGCATCCTTGGCGCGGGATGAAATGTCTTCCCACGCCGTAAATTATTTCTTACTATCTTGCGGGCTGCTCTTTTTAACGATATACGCCTTTGTACGCGAGCATCTCCGCTTTGACATACGCATCGTAACTTCAAACTATCACCCAGCTGAAGTGGTATCACCGAGCTGATCTTAAGACTCCAGAGTACAACTTAAGAGAACTTAAATCGCTCTTTTTCTTCGATTCTCTAAAAATGAGAGAGAACTTCAGATTTGTCCTCATTTTATATATAAGACAATTTTGATGTGTAAAATTTTGATTAAGAAAATAATCTGAAGTTTTCTTTTGTGATGTCCGTGTACGACCAATCTGAAATCACGGAGTTTTAATTTTGCGGAGCAGTCTCAAAGAAGGGACCATTGACTAAGAATGTAAATCGTTCTCAAACTGGCGGCGCATAACGAATACAAATTCTCGCAATAACCATTCACGCGCGTAAACTCCTCTCGATGGCATTTAGAGACGTACAAAAAGAGTTGGATCTCTTCCTCTCTCTCTCTCTCTCTCTCTCTCTCTCTCTCTCTCTCTCTGTACGGGAATTCGCCTGGCGTTGCGTTGCGTTTGCAGCATCCGAAACTCAAGTACCGACGGGGCTTTATGATCGTGAGGGGGCCGTGACTATCGTAAAAGTCATCGCGATCGATGGGCAAAAAGCTGTTCGGCGGATGATTCAGCCGTGCGTTGCATCGCGTTACATTTAGCCATGGGAAACGCCCGTCGTAAAGATGACGGCGGCGCGGGTATGAGAGGGTAATCGGCCGCACTTGGTCGGCGGCCTATAAAATTCAGAGGGCTGGATGCAGATTTCAGGATGCGGTGTATATCGTTTGACCGTCTCGTGATCTCGCGCCCTTCGGCCCTTCGACCGATATTCCATGGCGCGAGAGATGGACCCGCCATGGAATATAACGATGAGGAATGTTACGACGTTCCACCATTCGATGCGCCGTCGGAAATTCGCGCCGACAGTTCGCACGTACGTTCGAACGATATCGCCATCGAAGTACAATAATTACAACTTGCCTTGCAGCATAGTCGCTCCTCTCTATCTCTCTTTCCTTTGCTCTCATTCCTTCCATTCCTTCGTGCGCTACAATGACAAACGAAAAGTCGTCCGAGCGTCTATTATCAGCCAGATGAAGCTTAGATTGTCGTAGAAAGATATCAGCAATAAAATTATTCATCAATAAAGATTCTTTTGATTATCTTGCATGTAACAAGGAAATATTTCCAGAGCTTATTTACTATGTTATCAAAAATATTATTAATTTAATCATTTATGTTACCGAGTTTATTATAAATCGCAATTTATTTATATAATTTTTTAAATTTATTTATATACAATTTCTTAAATTACTTTTAAAGGCAATTCCCGCAGTTGGCAATCACGATTCACCACGTGTCGCGATGTAAAAGGCCAAAAGGGATGTCTATTTCTCTTTAAATAGACGGCAGTAATAATAACGTTCCACACGGTATTCTCTGTATTAGGGATAATTGGCGGATGAGCCGCAAACAGCAGCACGGGTTTATCCCTGCGCGATAAAAGTCTCGGTTGGGAAGGAAGTACCGGACGCGCGAACAGAAAAAGAGGGTAAAGATATAGGAAGACAGAAAAGAGATACACCAGCGAGGAAAAACGCAAATTCCACGGGTGCAGGCGGTCTGGAGAACACCGGCTGGAACTATGAAAGCAGGTTGTACAATAAAATCTCTTGGCCGGACCCGAGATAGAGCTAATAATAGCGACAGGAGAAGAAAGAACAATAGATCGAACTACAAAGAGTTCAGCCATCGGCTAGGATCTATCATGCGAATGAACAAGGTAGGAAAATCGAAACTAAGAGTGAAAGATTGCGAGGGGAAAGACGATGGTAAACTAGGATGACGATGCTGACTGCGTAGGCAAGGAGCACCATCGAGACATTATCCACTTAAAGGAAATTATCCTGCTTCTGGCAGACTTGCAGAAAGTGCGCGCGCGCATCAGCATACTCTTTTCTTTCCTCTTTTCCCTTTATCTTTCTCTTGCTCCTTTATTCGGTAGCCGGAAAAATCGCGGCGTGGAATAGCCATTGTTCACCAGGCAGGGAGGAATCTCCGCAGGAACAAAGGAACTACAGTAGAGGCGAGAGGAGAGGTCCCGCGCGTTTTCCCGTAGTTTCGTACCATCTATTTGAGTGTTAATCGCCGACCATCGGGCAAATTACCGGCTCTCTTCGGTACAGAGAGAGAGAGAGAGAGAGAGAAACTGCCTTAGGTCCTATTTTTTTTCTCTAGTCATTGTTTGACGTTGTTCGGGACCATCGGTGCGTGTAACGCGCTCCTTTTTCGTTGTGGGCATCCGTCAGTCGAGCTGTTTTGCTTTAGCCGGTAGCCTCTTTTCCATCTGCGCGAGAATTGTTGCAGATTGTTGAGTCTCGCGTAAACTTGTAATTCAAACAAACAAAAATTTATGCCGCCGTAATTGCTACTGTGCAACTCGATGAGATTACTGGATCTACTTTAGGTGAACATGCACTGTCAGCCTCGCTTATTCCTCGCTCATCCTTTTTCCGCGTCTCGCGTTTACCACATAATTCTTAATGCGCGCTTTCCTATGTCCCGGCTTGCATTCCTGTACGCTATAATAGTATTCTATCAAGGAGAGCTTGGTCGCATTGCTAGTATTACGATTCATTTGATTCCCTAATGATTGGTACAAGATATGATGAGCAAACACTTAAATCAGTCTCCTTTGCTACGCATGTATTTTTATTGATGCTATTTTTAAAATTCCTTTTTCTTTTCTAAGCCATTTTTGAATTAAAGATTAATTAAAGATTTTAACTAAAGATATTATTGGGAGATTATATAATAACTAAATCATTACGTCATACATATTCATCTTTCTTTAGTTTAAAAGGACATTACACATGCTGTCGAATTTGGAATTCGCACAAATGCGATATCTCGCAACACGTCATCGCGTATCCGTACTAGGAATACGATGCAAAAATATATGACCACGAAGCAATTGAACGCATGTCCGTTCGGGTGAAACGCACGCGATTTATGGGCGGCGGCACGATTTCGCTTTCTAGTCGGCGCGCGAAAACCGACGCGGCTGATCTGGATTCGTGTCGGGCATACATATCGGGGGCTCGTCGCAACTGGACGCGGATAATTCTTGCCGGTGGCCCCGGGGATATATCGTAGATACATATATATATATATATATATATATACTACATATATATATATATATATATATATATATATATATATATATATACAGTACATACGCAGACGCGGGATCGTAGACACCAACAATTCGCTGCGCGGCGTGGGAGTTAAAATCCACGCACGCATAAATTACGTTCGTACGCGCAGGAGCGCGCGATAAGTTAAGCGGTTCACGTAGACGCCGGTAATTATGGATGCGTTTAAGCCGCAACGGTTCGGGTACCAGAATAAAATAATATACGTGAGCCGGCGTTTTTATTGCCGAATTAAGGGCGCCCACCGAGACGTAGCTGCGTGTCCGCGGACTTTATCTGTCCCTCGCATCTCAGCCTGCGACGAAGGGAGGGCCAGATGCAACTATGCCGAGCGTGGTCTCATCTGATGCATTGAGGAATATTTAATAAAAG
Source organism: Cataglyphis hispanica (assembly GCF_021464435.1). Classification (NCBI taxonomy): domain Eukaryota; kingdom Metazoa; phylum Arthropoda; class Insecta; order Hymenoptera; family Formicidae; genus Cataglyphis; species Cataglyphis hispanica. The sequence goes on along the minus strand of NC_065979.1, from coordinate 2,074,030 downwards.
GCTTAGACGTATGTAAAGAGCACCCACATATTTTTTTCGTTAAACAGATTAGATGATTGTGCGCAAGCTAAGATCTATCATGACTTAAGTTATATTAATCCGATGATTTTATTGCAATGTATGCATTATGTGGTGCGACGCCATTTCTTTGTTAGTTTTAGATCAAGAGATTTTCCGATATTTTATTACCCCATTGTCTGTCGTGGCGAAACGATTAAACATGGCGATACGCGTTTATCACATTGGCTACCGCTTTCGTGACATTAAGAGGGGGAATGAATGTAAAAAAGATTATTTTTAAGGATTTTTTTTTGGTAAATAATAATTTTTTTTTTACTTTATCAACATTACAAAGTACACATAAATTGAACTGTTCTTTGTGAAATTTTGGTCAAAAAATATTAATATTAATAGCTACAATAGCCAATAGGGTGAGCCGTTAAAAAAAAAAATAAAAAAAAAAACGAGCACATGCATAGCGAGCCAACCGAAACACTGAAACAAAGAAAAACCAATTATTTACCCGAAGAAAAATCCTTAAAAATAGCCTTTTTTTTAATCGTTAAACTGGTTTCCCCTCTTAAAATTATTGCTGAATTTCGCTAAACAACTGATCGATCGAAAATATATTTTACGCAACATGTCGTCAAATCCTTAAACCAAGCGGCATTTCCAGTGCCGGGTGTAACAATGGAAGTGCGTCCGAAGAGCGCACGCGCAGTCGACGTTACTATCGGTCATCGACGATTTATCGCGATATCCCTCCGGACCCCCATCGGTCGGGGGCCCCTCCGAAGCGTGGTTGGTACCTCCGGCATTGCAAAAGGAGAGCGTCGCGACCGCAGAACCGCGGTTATTATAAAACAAAAGACGACGGCCGATTCCGATAATAAAGAAGAGATACGCGCGCCGATGCGTCCCCGTGGGAGCGTGAGGGTAACCCTCCCGAGTAACCTCTCGCCGAGGGAGGGATCGGGGACGGCCGAGAAAGAGGGAGGCTTCCGATGTTCGCGTACTGAAAGAAGAAGGCAACGGGGCGCGAAGGATGTGGTTCCACGCACCGCGATCGACTTAATTCGCGCGCTGCCCGACTCTTTTTCCGTCCGGCGGAATCGCGTCCCTGCCTCCCCCTTCCACCCCTCCCCCTTCGCCCTCCCCCTCTCCCCATCCCCCGCGCCCCGATGCGACGTCTCTTCTGCAACGCGCGTCTGCCCGTTCCCTCCTCCAGTGGCTTTCTTATTTAGTACCCCTTTTACGTGCGCTGCTCCTCTCCACTTCTCCAGCTCCTCCATCAACGCTCTGCCAGCCCGCTTACCGCCAATCATCATTTTCAATTCTCCGTGGTGCAGCGTCTCCGCCACCTTCTTCTCTCCCCCCGTCCGAGTTCTCGTCTCCTGTCTCTCTCTCTCTCTCTCTCTCCCCCCGCGCGCGCTCGCACGTCCGCCTTCTCTTTTATTTGAGAGATATGCGTGGCCCCGTAAAAAACTTGGGAATATTATTTCCGAGACCGAAGAGAGGAACACGACTGCCGGCGGTTCCGGTCCGTGCGGCTGCTGTGAGTCTGGTCGTTAGTGGCGTCGCGATTTGATGCGCGGACGACTGCCTCTTCTTCGGTAAACGAACGTGCGAGATCGGCCCCGCTGTGGCGAACGCGTCAAAAACCCACACTAAGACGTCACTGCGAAATGGAGGTTTGAAAGGGGCTAACGCGAGGTGATAAGATAACCGGATGTAACATGTAAAAGTAGAAGAAGTTCTGCTACAATATTATATAGACTCTTTTCTTTTATAATTTTATATTAATTTTATATTATATTGATATTCTTAGAGATGCGTGAGAATTATTATTATTATCTGAACGCGTCTATACGTTTGATCTAAATAATTGTCACATAGAATCACGTTGATTCTCTAAGACAATAAAAGAATTATTTTTTACTATATTTTCTCTTCATATTATCTCGATTTTTTTTATATGAATACATAGGGTGTCCCAAACCTACCGCATCACCTGTTAATGGCAGATTCTTGAGTTTATTTTAAGATTATTTTTCCTCAGAATTTTTTTATAAGTTTCTGAACATATTTGAGAACATTCTGTACAATTTTGGTTAAATATTTCAAAAATAGATACGAAACATCTTTAAAGTAAACTCTATCTAAAAATTAAAAAATGTTGAGGCATCAATAATTCTGTGTTATAAGCGATTCGAGAAGAAGAATTTTTGCAAACTAAACTTTATAGAGACTTAATATTACATTCTTTACTTAATTTTTAGATAGAATTTATTTTAGATAGAGTTTACTTTAAGGATGTTTCGTATCTATTTTTGAAATATTTAACCAAAATTGTGCAGAATGTTCTTACATATGTTCAGAAATTTATAAAAAAATCCTGAGTTGGTTCACTCAAGCGATCAAAAGTTACGAGGATTTTAATTTGCAGCGAATTAAGAATGTATGTATCATATATTAAAATAATAACAAAAACATGAAAATTTCATAGACTATTCTACTCTTTATTCTGAATATCTGTGCAAAAACTGAGCACAATTCTCTTAACAGTTTGAAAATTATTTAAGTTTAAAGTTACTATTGATTCTTGGAAAATCATATTATAGTACTTATTGATAAATTTGACAAGGAAAAAATATTATCAATGAAATAAAAGGTTTCACATATATTAAGAAAACTCTAATAAATACTTGGGCAAAACTTGATTTAGATTCACTTGTTCGTTTAAAAGTTATTTACTAAAAATTGTAGAAAAATATTATCTGTCTCTTTCTCTCTTTCTGCAAATTACTCGTTTTTTTATTGTTTTTTGGCAGTTGATTTCGGGGAATATTCACGATCAAAAGTTTTTGCATTAAATGAGGAAAAATATTAATCAGACCTATTTTCTTTTACGAAGACGTGAAAATATATTATTTTGTGATGCTTTAATTTTTTTCATAATGCGGATTTATTTGTTTGATTTTTCAAACAGTATAAATGTAAGAAATAGTTTTTCTTTTTAAGCTTTGACAGTTTTTTGCTTCTATTGTACATGATAATTGACGGCTTAGTAGATAAAAAGATAGACGGGAAAAATTGAAAACTTGCCAAAATTAATGACCTCTCTCGACATTTTCATTAAGGAAAAATTATTTCCAAATGAAATCTTAAAAATCTGTTATTAGCAGGTGATGCGATAAGTCTGGGACACCCTGTGTAGCTAATAAGTACGGAGACTCGCATCGTTCAAGGTGATATGATTTGCATTCTTGTAACTTCTTCTCGCGTGACATCATTTCGTCCGCATTGACAAAGAATAATGATTTCTCTATTCATTAGTATTCAATGTCTTTCGTTTAATAGTATTATCGTATCAGTTGTTTCCATATTACTTCGCTTCCTCTCCTTCACATTGTATACCTCTTCCCTGCCGGACGGAAAATTCCAATTTCTACTTACGTGCACTTTAACGAGCCGGAGTCGTGCAGGATTGTCGTGCTACATAAGGAGATTCCGTCAACCTAAGTAGAAACAAACGGACGTGTGTACGTACATGCACGCGAAATAGGAGGAGCCTGTTTGACAGAGGTGGAATCCGTGGGACGTTTAAGAGTATTTTCACCAGGACATAGATCCGCCTTCTTTCCAGTATCGTTGCGGGAACAGAACGAACATTGTTTGTACCGTCGTATTTTTCGTGCGAACCAATCGTAAATTGTATCACTATCGAGCAGCGATGACGATTACAAATGCAGTCTCGCGAAACTTTGTATTCTTAGTAAATCGGGACCGAACAGACTCTCTATTTTTTATTTCCCCTCCAACAAAATCAAAATTAATATTCATAAATCAAATATTCATTTTAATAAAAGAGGTATATATTGATATTGTGTATATTTATATTTTTATCAAACCGCGATGTTAAAAATTTTTAACTTTTAATTTTAGCTATTGCGGTGTGGGCGTAAAAAATCCGATATTATGGAACCTCAAACCTATATGATAATATATAGGTTTGTGTGTATATTATATATAATTTTTTTTTTATTATATCTATTATTATTATATCATTGAGTGTCAGCAATATCAAATCAATTTGTTGTATATTTGTAGGGATACACCATATACATAGTGTTTCCTAAATAAGTACACAAGCTCGAAGAGGTAACTTTTAAATGTTCTCCACATTTTAGAAATTTTCATTTTCTTTCCACAACTTTGACACCCTGTATTTTAAAAATGAAGCAATTTAGGACACATGTTTATAATTTTTCCTTCTTAAAATAAGCCAAGGCCTTCTTAAAATGAACCCAATATCCCCTTCAAGTTATCCCATATCCCATATCAAGTTTGTGCACTTACTTGGGAAACACCCTGTATATTCCCTAAAATACGCAAAAATTTCGCAAAAATTGTATCTTTTTAAATATGCATCAAAAATCAGTTTATTCGTTTTTTAATATTAAAAAAAAAAAAAATATCTTGGAGCAGAAATGTTTTCCGATATCATACAAATATCTCTCTGAAATCCATCGCAATAAATTAGATTTATTTAGCTCAACTCTGATTGTTCTCTACACGATATTCTGGCAGCATCGATCGTACGTATGTAAATCGTATACGGGGATATCGTGTTTCTTCGTCACGTTCTCGAAGAGGAAGCTTTTCCATCGCGATAAATCGTCCGCGCTGTGACGTTATTGATACCGATAGTGAGCGTTTAAGAGCGCCTCTAACTCGACAGCTCGCTGGACCCACACCTCGCAACTGCATCGTTTGTCGTTCGCGCACGCCGATTTCTCTGTATGATTGGAGCCTTGTGTCCAGGTTCGCACCAGCAGCGCGAAGACACAGACTCATCCGACCATTGGTGGATCCTGGTGATGATGGTGTTGAACATCCGCTCTTTCTCTCTTCGCCGATGCTCTACTTCCCTCGTCTCGTCCTTGTCCCACCTTGCCTTCATCTCCAACTCTCGTCTTCTTCTCTCTCTCTCTCTCTCTCTTTCTCTCTCTTCCGCCCCATTCTTGGTACGAACTGTTAAGAGCAAGGTGCCTCGACCGTTGCGGACTGGTCGGTCGGATGGTTCGATGGTTGGTTGAACGACCTAGCCCGGATCCGCCGGCCGCGTCCATACCGATCGCCTCCTTCTGTCTCCTTCGCCTTTCCGACCGGGCCCATGCCCATAAATACGCTTCGCGTATATATATATACAGCCGTCTCTTTTCGATACATTTTAACGCCCGGAGTTGTAATGCCAGGCGGACGCGGAGCGCCCACCTTTTACACTGGCGAACGTGTCGCGTTGATGGCCGGCTTGCCAATTGCATCATGGCTATCTTCTGATACAGTATGATTAATACTGGCTACATACATCTAAATCTAAACAACTGCGCGAGATTTCTTAATCTTGTCGATAGTATACACGTAAGTGCGAATTCGCGTGAAACGCATATGATAAAAGTTGAAGTAGCATAATTAAAATGGTATTTACGATAATTAAAGTTAAAACAAAAAATTGCATTATCAAGCATTAATATTATCATTAGAAAAGATAAGAAATACATTGTATATGTATTATATTAAACAATATGAAAGATGTCTACTTTTTTCTTATCATATATAAATATTTTTATTATTTATTAAATACATTATTATATATATTATTATATATATATTATTATATACATTATTATATACATTATTATATATATATATATATATATATATATATATAATGTATATATTTCTTATATATATTCACTATTTAATATAATTTTTAATATTTAATATACAATATTTGAATATATATTGAATATATATATATATATATATATATATATATATATATATATTGAAAATTATATACATGTCCCAAACGATCCACACAAATTTTTGTTAACTTAACTTAATAAATATTAAATGGTGACACTAATACTAATATTATTTCAAGACAAGATAATAAGTACAAATTTTATACTAATTTAAAATAAATTGTTGTGTAAATTTAACATATTTTTAACGATAACATTTACTTGGAAAAATGTTATATTAACGATCTGCAATCATTCTCACTTCTATTATAAAATAAAATTAATATTTTTATTTTGTAAATTATAACACAGATAAATCCTGACACTAATAATACAGAACAATACATGTTATGAAAAATTAAAAATGTGTACATATTATTTTTACACTTTTTTGAAATTTTAATAATTTAACATTTGAGTTTTAATTGACGCAACATCAATATATTAAATTAACACGTGAATGCGTTAAATATTTAACACAAAAGTTTCTGCCGGCATATTTTTTTTTTTTTTACAAAAAAACACGAATTTTCCAAACTGTGATATACTTGAAAATATCCTGCAGCAAAATATCTCTACAATTTCGCATACAAGTGTGCAATAATTAATAATAATCGTTTCTTCCAATACACATCATGAAATATCCATCAATCTCCCATTCTCACGTCGTAACTATCTATTTCCTATTTTTTTGAACGATTCTAATACAAAAAAAAACTTGATTATCATAAGCCTTCGATTGCGCACACGCGCATTATCGGTACAAACATAATGCAGTTGTAATGCACGACGAGCTGTGTACCTTGTCCGACGACAATGATATTCCATAATTGTGCTCACGCGGCGTGAAAACCGATTTAATTTGATAAGAATATTGAAGTGCAGCGATGAAAAGGCACTGTCGTTGACTCGGGCCGTACATGAAAATAACGGAACTAACGATCGAGAGGCTCGTAGGGGGGAATGAAGCGGCGGCGGGAGGGGGGGAGGAGGAGGAGGGGGACAGAAAGAGTGCCATTAATGGTCGTAGCTTCGAAGAAAAGATTTCATAGAGACTATTGTACGATCGTCATACCTAGAGTTACCCTTGCCTCGTGTCGGCTCTTTGTCTCCGGATTGGCGCGTACTCCACAACGCTAAATGCTTTAGCAACGAGCGCTCGAGAGAGCGAGAAGGGCGCACGCCACGTACAACAACCATGTTGACAATACAGTCAAAACATTATTTTTCTTTTTTTTTTTTTCTAGCCCCCTCAAGTCGCCTTCATTCTATGCACCGCATGTACGAATGACGACAGGTACCTTTGTTGACACTTCGACGTTACCGTCGTATTTCGCGATCGTCCGTTGAATGTCACCTATGAGATCAATGTTTGGAGGGTGAGGAAATCATAAAATAAAATAATTGAGGGATTAGCGATTCCGTCATTCTTTTCGCGGAAAATGTCTATTAATTGTTAATGAATAATCTCTCGATGGATATTATATTTTAATATTGATTAATAGATGAATCGTGTGATTTTAAAGCAACATATATTCACTTAATTAATTTTTCAATAGGAATAGAAAGGAATTTTGAAAGAAAAGTACTAGCCTCATTTTTTGTAGAAAATTTATAGCATTTGTTTTGACTTTTTTTCAACACATTTCCAAGTATAAAATTATGATTATATACAAGAATGAATTTTATTAAACAAGATCATAGATATATTGCTTTGAGAATATATGGGATGTGTTATTTGTAAACAATATAGATTGTTTATGTTCAGTTTATTTATTACATGAAACCAGACTTATGCAAAAAAAAAAAAAAAAAATCAAAATTTTATCATTAAAATATTCACATAGGTTACTTCCATAAACTATAGTTTTTTGACTGAATTATTTATGTTTGTCGAAGGCTATTGAAAAATCTATGTAAAAGATTTTAACTTTTTCATCATTAGGTATGTATGGATTCAATTTTTCAATATCATAATCTATTTTTCTTAACATTTATTGACCTCTTTTAATAATACAAGAGATGGCTATGTTTTGGAGGGATTTTTAAAACACGTAATATTTTAAAACTATTATTTTTAGTACTAAAAGTACAGAGACCTGTGTGATTTTTAAGACAAAAGTGTAACTAAACTCGAAGAAGAGAATTATAAAAATTATAAAAATTATTTCCAAAAGAAATTGCTTGTGTTATCTTAAAATGGATATTTTGAAGAAATAAATATACGACAGCCACGATATGAGCATCGATTAATTCGACCGTGCGATTTGGACTGTATGTAACGCGAATGAATAGAGAAAGAAGAACCGTTCGAGTTATAAGTACAATGGTAATTGCGACATCGTTTCCGTCGCACATGTTCGCGCGTTTCGACAGAACACATATCGCGCATCTGTCGCAATTAAAGTGACAATAATTGTAATTTAATTTTTCCGCGTGCATTGTACGAAACAAGTAATACGATCTACATCAATAACTGCAATTTTTATGTAGTGAGTTCTACAGTAAGGCACAAAGAAATCCTGCGATTCTATAGAACTATATTGTACAATAATACAATACAGTGCAGGATCATGATTATTTCGTTATATAATGTGAGCAGCAATTTTGTAAAATATATTAAATCGACAAGTTACTTTTTTATTTATTCTACATTTATTTTTATTTATATTTGACACTTTATTTAGTTAATTGTGCCCGTCTGTCATTTTCTACATCACAAATTGTACTATATTGTCATTGATGATGAAATTACGAACCAGCAGCTGCAACGAGCCAAGTTACTTTGCCTTATAATAGATAATAATGATCATGATCAGATCATCTCGCTTCATCGACCTCTTCGAGTCGCTTCGAGACCAGAAAAAACGCATTTAAACACTTTGCAATAAATATTTTTGAGATTATCGAAAATTACTCGCAAGAGAAATAATCAAATTACGATACGTTATTCTTAGTTCTCGAATTTTATTTTAAACATCTTGTATCGACAAATTGTTATTCCAGTATAATCACATTAATCCTAAGTACGTAGTTTAAAAGTATCAAACTATTACGAATTTCTTTTCCTAGTATTATAATTCTTTTTTTTTTATTTTCGATACATATATACACATACATATGTGTGTGTGTGTGTGTATTTTGTATGCTGCATTTTTAGAAAAGATAGAATACAGTCGCAATTCTCTTGTGTCCGACGTACGAATAGAAGGAACAAAATTAGCACGAAGCTGGCCGTTCGCGAAACATTGCAAAACCGAGATTAGTATGCCGCACCTGTCGCAGTGGCGAGAGAAGAACAATGCCCCTTCGCTCCGCAACTACTCTTGATTACTCTGCAGCGTCTACGGCCCGTTTAGCGATGACACTGACGTTCTTCGCGCGAAGTATCGAATACTCGACACTATGTATCAATCTTTCGCACACGTCACTTAAATACGCGTGGCAATCGCCGCGTGCAAAGTATGAATTTCTCGAGCCAAGTCTCAAATTATTGCAAGAGGCATATTATGAAATCGGCAATTCATTAAGTGCACTTAAGCGCATTAACAAAAATTATAATATATAAATAATATAAATAACAGTAACAGTATAAATATTAATATTATAGTAATGTAAATATTATATCATATCAATATTATTAGTAACAATATAAATATTAATATACGTGCATATATATATATATATATATATATATATTATATATGCTATATACATATAATAACATACATGTGGCACAAACGCTTTGGAATTATAATAATCTCTCTCTCTCTCTCTCTCGCGCGCGCGCGCGCACGTGACTTTTCACACACACAGTAGAGATCGCTTCAAGGGGTGTCGTTGACGATCGGGCCTGATTTCGCAGCGCAATTATCATCGCGATGACACCGATCTTCGTCAACCTCGTCGACTACCCACTACATTTCTGACGTAATTCCGCCACTGTGATTCTTTCTTCTTCTCGTCTCTCTCTCTCTCTCTCTCTCCCCCTCTTTCTTTCTCTCCTTCTCTCTCGCACGCGCGTTGCAGAAGAGACCCGCGACGCATCTCCGCTGCAACGCTCTTCTCTCTTTATCCCTCGGTATCTTTTTCGCCGCCTTCACCCCCCCCCCCCCCCCTCGATGCCTCTCGCGCGCTTTGCTCTCGCTGATTGTATAATTGGGAGGCAGCAACGAGCTACGTGCGTCACTCCGATGATTTAGCCTCCCCCTCGGCGTCGCCTCGCCCTCGGCCAACGGGCCCTCGGTCAATCACGTCGTAATTACTTTTAATGCTGGACGACTCGGCTGACACGATATCTAACCCGTCGACAGCTCGTCCCTCTCATCTTTCTCTCTCTCTCTCTTTCTCTCTTTATCTCTCCGTTTTTCTCTCGACATCCATCTTTCTCCTTCTCACCCCCTCGCTCTCATTGTCTTTCTCTTCTTCTTCCCTACCGCCCAACCTTGTGCTTCGTCGCTCTTCCTTCTTTTTTTTTTTTCTTTTTATTCCTGTCTCTTTCGCGCACCGTGGTCTAACTGTCCGCTCGCAGCAGCATACTTCGCACGATCGGATTAATTGGTAATAGAGAGCGCGACAAGGACCAAGCCGGGCAAATATCGCGATTAATATTGATAGGGCCACTTTGCTGCTGTTACGAGCGAGCGAGCGAGCGAGCGAGCAAACGAGCAAAGCACACTGGCCGACGATGCCTTGAATAGGTGACAATTCGTCGATGCTCGAAAAAAAGAGAATTAAAAATCTAAAACGCTCTTTCAGATTTTCTCAAATTGTATTCCTTTAAGCGGAGAATTATTTTATTCAATACATGTCCCAATCGATGGAGATCAGACTAATTCTTGCGATTAAATTTGGAACAGTAAATATATTTTATTTGTCCAACTATATATTCAATTCATAATGTGTGTCGTGTCTTATCTGCTCAATTATTGATCATTGGACTACCATTACGTTGATTATATCTCTTGGTTTCAGATTCGAGACTGAATCTATTATCGATCATTTTGCAAAGAGCTTTGACGTATGACTGCCATAATTAATATAATAATAATAATAATATTAAACGATAAATAATTTGTCTATCTAAAAGAAATCAAGTCCATCTTTTTTAATTGAGCATTTAATTACTTATCTTTTTTGATACGTTTTGATGTCTTTCTTTAATAAAGTTTCTAGATTGCCACGTACAAAATTTTTTTTTTAAATATTACAGAAAATTATTATTATTGTTTTAAGTTATAAGGCAATTTCTGGCATAATATCTATATTTCATGTACGATAAAAGTGTGTCTGTCATCAAAATTATACCCGAGGAGAGATGAAAATATCGCGAATCGAACAGGAAACGATCGTCGTCGTACGATCAGACGTCGATAAGTAATTGTCCGTACTCGAATGCTTCGTACTATTCGAGTCGCTCCTATTTACATAATCGCCATTTCGACCGCTGCGTGGCTCGTGATTGCGGGAGAGTCATAGGCGAATGTTGACAAAATTATGAGATCAGGCTTCCGAATGTCCGGGGTCAAATAGGTCGCGATGGGCCGCGTGTAGCGTGACTAAGAATCTTCCATAAATTCCGGCGAATCGACGTCACGTTGATGCTTTGCTCGAAGATTCTTATTAGAAATGCTAATTTTCGTCGCAGGAGCGAGTTCGACTTGCCCGATGAAGCATAAATCGCGATCGCTCATGCCCGGCACTGCAGGATTCGGCAAGAGTCGCCTGTATTTCGCGGTGCCACGGTTAGTCTTGATAAAAGGAAATGAAACGATAAGGACGAACCGGGAAAAGAATACCGTCTTACAAATTTCGAAGTGAAGCGCATATAGGGTAAAATCGGGATACGAGAGACGAATGGGAACGTGGTTGTCATCGTCATCGTCGTTGGTACTGAAAAAGCAAGCGACTCGCCGTCGATGTCTCATCGCGTTTATTGGGATTATAAAGCGTGCAGAGGAAGGAGGGCAGGAAGGAGATTTGTTTGAATTATTCAAATTAGATACGAAATTGAATGCGTGCTCTGCTCGTGTGCAGGTAATGACGGCACTTGCATATAAATGGTAATTATTGTCATTATTCTGCCCCGGTCGTCGTGTCCTCTCCTCTTCGTTCCCCTCCCCTCCCCTCCCCTCCTCCTCCTCCTCCTCCTCCTCCTCCTCCTCCTCATTCTTCCTCTCTCGCACTCACTCTTTCTCCTCCTTCCCCGCCGATCGTTCTCTCCTCTTTCCGTCTCTCTGCCTGTGCGCCGTGCCCGCCGTAATGCCGTGTGTTCCCATACACTAGTTGAGATAATTATCAAAATTGTTTTATTGTTGCTATAATTAGGGGGGACATGCCATGCTGCCTCCTTCTCCCCCCCCCCCTCGTACGTTCTGGACAGGCGAATATGCGCGTTTCTTCGCCGGCGTTTCCCCTTCGTCGTCTCATCCCTCCCCCCTCCCCCCTCCTCCTTTCTTGCGGTCCTACCCTCTTATCCCTCTTTCCGCGCGCGAACTACAATACGGTCAGCTGACGTTTCGCCTTCTCGAATCGCTTCCGAGAAAATCGGCCTCGCGCCGGCATCGCAATTACTCGGACCCGCAATATTGCAATCACGCGAGTTAGTCGCGAGTTCGTGGCACGGGCTCGGGCCGGCCGCTTCCGTGTGAATTTTATTTTATTATTCGTGGCCCCCGTCGCTTTGCATCGCGTTTTCTCGCGCACTAGGTACGGCCGCGGTGTGCCGCTCGTAATATCACGAGGCTCATTTGTGCGTCGGAAAGCACGACCAATCTATCATTTCCGTTCGACATCGGGAAAAACAAAGTTGGCTTCACACAATAAGTGCTCTTTCGATTATAAGAAGTCAAATAGCGTAAAATTAAAACAATTGACAAGCGTAGGTAATAATTAAATTATATGTAAATTGGCAAATAAAAGAATTATTTAAGGATCAGAATATAATAACGTTGCAAGCATATTAAGTATGCGAACTTCGACTATTATGGCTATTTTTAATAAAAATAATGTCGAATAAAATGTTGAATTATATATTATTTTAGCAAATTTATTAAAGTAGATATCGATCATTTAGTAAAATTAATAATGAAACTGTTAGCATGTACTTAAGAGGTTTGATAGACTAAAACTAGATTGAAATTAAGGAATTTTTATTGTGGGTAAAATTATGTTTTATTATAAATAAAAATACATGTCTTGTAGAGTAGTCTTTTGAAAATATTTCCTTAAAATTTTAATAAAAAGAAGAAAAAAAAATGAGGCAGCTATTTTCCTGAATGGTGTTTTTAAAAACGGCGTTTGCGGTACCAAAGATAACTCCGTCCCCTGTCATCTGAAATAAAAAACAAAAATTTTCCCTTAAACTAGATGAATAAAACTAATATTTGTCATAGCCGATTTTTAAAATATTGATTTTTCAAAAAATGGCAGCGGTTCATAGCAAAAAATGTTTTTTACCTAAAAATAGTCTCTTTTTATTTATAAAAAAAAAACTAAACCATAAATCGGAAATATTTTATGACGAGCGCGAATTTTATTCGTCGAGTTTAACGGAAAATTTTGGTTTTGTGGGGCGGAGATATCTCTGGTATCGTTTTTACAAATAACGTTCGGGAAAATAGCTGCCGGGAAATATCAATTTTTGATATTTTTTATTGAAACTTTAGCGAGATATTTCTCAAAAGATGACTTTGCAAGACATACATTTTCATTTTTCAATAAAACATAATTTTACTTGTAATAAAAATTGGTTTAATTTTGATGTAATTTTTAGGCCTGTCAAAGATATGTAACTTTTTAAAACTTTTTATCGTGATACTATCAAGAACAGAAGAAAAAAAGGAATATAGATTGTACTGCCACCTTTCCCATAACCGACACTTCATAATTTCTTTCCTTATTTTTCTTCTTTCTACCTACAATACTTGTGAGCATATCTCTCAGTTTTTCGTTTCACGATCGTCTCTTTTCGGAGGGAGTACAAAATCATAATAAAGCCAATAATTAAATCGTAATATATATGTGGCAAAGAGGAAAATAAAAGCAACATCTTTCCTACTCATTGTCCTTTTCAGAATGAAAGAAATACTATAAAAGGAAAATGCGAGGTGCCCTCGTCTCGCGAGCTTCGTCAAGGAAACAATAACCGTGGTAAGGATCGCACAATGACGGAATTATTAACTTCCCGGCGAATTAAAACCGCCGGATCTTTTCTCTCTTAGCACTAAAATCTTGGTTCCACCGTCGCTTCTCCGTCTATTCCCCTCATACTATTCTTTTCTTCGGATAAATCTTTCTCATCGCTTCGGTTTTTTTCTTTTTTTTTTTTTGTCACATTACTAGATTAATGTCGATGGCTAATAAATTGGAGGAAAATTTATTTTTTTTATTTATTTGTTTATTAATAATGAACAGGAAGAGAAATCCCTTTGATGTACAGAATATGTAAGTGCAAAAATAAAATAAGAAGAAAAAATAGAAGAAAAACAAGAAAAAGGAATAAAAGAAAAGAAGAAATAAAGAAAATATAATATAAATATATTTTCTATAAGAAGAAATTAGTTTATTAACTGGCAGTTAAGAGAAAGTGTGCAATGCATTGAGCAGATCTTATACAGCTGTTTATAAATGTCACACGATATCTATTTTAGTACTTGTTTAATCTAATATTAGCATTTATTATTTTTTCCATGCTTTAAATGAATAGAGCGTACAGCATAACTGGCTCGATCAATCTTTAAGCTTTCTACGATAAGCAAACTTGCAGCGTAATCGCATCTCATTAAAAATAGTAGAACTGGTAATTAACAAGTCAATAACATTAAAAAATACAGCATTTCGTTGATGTTATCGAATAACTTATTTAACCTCTCAATAATTATCGCGTTCTGCTAGATTGGCGATCCGCATTCTAGATCTGTCAACCGATCATTCCGATACTCAATTCTCTAAGACTCGATCTTGAGATCGATTACTTTCCCGTTCAGTCAATAAACTCATTTTATTTCACTTCTACGATTGTGAGGGTGAAAAAAACAAGAAGCGAGAGAATGTCACATACACGCGACCGATCGGTCATGAAGAAGTCGAGGAAAAACCGGAGGTCATCGAGGCGTTGACGCGTTAAAACGGGTCTCCCTCCTCACCTTCTCGTCCCTCATTTCTCTCCATCCCTCTCGCGAGTGCCTGCATCTCGTCCAGGGTAGAATAGAAAGAAAACAGTCGCGATCAGGGCGAGAACGCGAAAGATAAAGAGGAGCACGCGACACAAAAACCAATCGCTTCTAGGAGAAAACGAAAGAGGACGGAATGACAGGTCCTCTCCGCGCCGCTTAGGAGGGAGAAGCCCGTTGCGACGGCAGAGCAACGTGAGGAAGAGAGGACGTGGGTAGGACATTCGAGAGCAGAGAAACGAGAAGGCTTATGTGACTCTGCTCTTCGCCGCTGGCATCGTCGTGTTGTTGGTCAGGGTGCACCGGGCAAAAGAACAAGGAGATGCTGGACAGAAAAGATGCTGAGGGCAGAGAGAGAGAGAGACAGAAAGGGTCGAGAAAAGATGGCAAAAGGAGGAAACAAAAGGCGATCGCGTATGAGCGGCAATTAGCCCCTCTAATGGCGCGCGAAAACAAAACAAAGGAGAGGGCGAAGCGTCGAGCTCAAACACAATAAAGCCCACACTCGCGCGGAGAAAGGAGGAAGGGGCGGGGGAGGAGGAGGAGGAGGAGGGAGGGGGGAGGGAGGACAGATGAGAAGGGATGAGAGAAGGAAGAAGAATAAAGAGAGTGCCAAGGAGGGAGAAGAAGGGAACACACAATGGCGCGCGAGCCACCGCGAGGTCGTGCTGCCGTTGCTGTTTGCCGCTGTCCGATGTCGTTGTCTTTCCCCTCCTCCTCCTCCTCCTCCACCCCCCTTTCTTGCCCCTCTTCCGTTGTTCCTTTGCGCTTTTCTTGCTTTTTTTTTCTGCTTTTCGCCACTGATAACGCCGCGCGGTAACTGCACTTCCGAGCAGCTTGGGAAGAGAGAGAGAGAGAGAGAAGGCTCGCTTTGGAGAATTAAAAGTTGCTAATGAGGCTCCCTAATGGTTGAGTTGGTGTTCATTAGAATTTCTCGTGGCTACTTCAAGTTTCCACATTATCGCTAATCTCTACTCTCACGATTTTAATATTTTTTGTTGTCTATTCATATACAATACGAATGTTTTCTTTTTCTCGAGAAAGCACGAATACAGCGATATGCCTCTAAACAGTTTTTAATATATTTGCTACAATTATATATGAGTGCTATTTCTTCGAATTTTTCTCTTTGCCCTTCTTTAAGATTTCCTTTAAAATATCCTGGATCTTGGATCTATAATTATCAATATATTAATTGATCAGGGGACACACAGAATGTTAATCGTAGCGAGTATGTAATTAAAATGTCACTGAACGCGCTCTGTAATATTTTTTTTTTTTTTTTTATATATTGATTATGATTTTGTTTCACGTTTGACGCGCAATCTAAATTGCATCGCAAAAGAAATTAATTACTTTAGATATGTCCTTTCATGCTGACGTTGTTATTATGATAATTAAGGACTGTGATTTTATTTAATAATATGCACAAAACATGTTTTCAATGCAAATCTATGTAAATGTACGTTATTGTCAGTGTGAGTCTACAAAGTTGACTATCGATAAGCTATACTAAAAAATGGGATGCCGTAAGCAGAACAAGCAGAACAAGCTTAAACTTCTTGGAAACTATGTCTATATCAATTGGAGCTAACAATTTTATCAATGAATAATTAAATATTAAAAAAGGTTAATATTTCGGAATACATTTCATTATTGCTGCAAAGATTTTTTTTTGCTTTAAATGCACTAATTAAAGCACATCTTCATAAATCTTGTATCACAATAAAAAATAATTATGTTTTTTTACATACAGTGTGATTTTTTATCAAAAATTAATTGGCGATAATTAATCCGGCAAAGTAGCGCCGATATTCCATCGATATGTGAATCGAATTAAATTTAAAAAACTGGATCATTTTTAGAATTTTGACTAACAAGAAATATCGCGGAAAGATGAAAGGTTTTCGTGAAAATGACGCTACGTCCGGTGTTTACTTTAATTATTTAACAAATATTCACTTTTGGGAATGACACAAGCGACACGGTCCGTCGACGAGAATGAAATTATTAATTGTCATCGGGCTACAAATTGCAAACGTCCGTGGTCACGACGGCATTTGCGAGACGTCGCATTTGCGAAATGTGAAAGCAATTAGTTCTGCATTTGCGGTCAGTTACACACGTGTGGTATGCATCGCACATACGTACAAGCACACGCACGCACACGCACACGCACACACACACACACGCGCGCGCGGGCGAATCGTCGGGACGCTTAATAGAACTGTCCGTTTACCTCGTCATTACTGAGTCAATTATGTCTGCTAGCCGTGCCAGTAGTCTGCCATTATTTTGTCAAGTATAGCGCGTTATTGGATTTCGCGATGTTTGGTTACTCTGAGCAGATCGCTACTTAATCTTTTAACGGATCATATCATGTCCGCGGCGCGAGTCTCGCGAATTCATCGTGTGTTCGCCTCGTAAGGTCACCGGTTCGTAAAATGTTGCATCTATGAAAATAGAATTCAAATAAATTGATATGTCCTTTTAATGAGAGAGTTATAACTTATAATATATTTTTATTTATAGTTATAACTTATAATATATATTATATATTTATTATAGTTATAATTTATAATATATATTATATATTTATTATAGTTATATTTATTATACTTATAATATATTTTAGAGTTATAATTTATAATATATTTTTATTATATACAATATATTTTATATTTAAATTCTGTCTTTTATATCTTTAAAATTTTCTCTTACATATATACACATATATTTTGATTTTAAATATAAATATTTCTACACACATGAATTAGAAATAACTCACAATATAATAGGAAATATATTTTTATTACTTACTTAGAATTAATTAATCTTTATGTCACGAATTGATAATACCTTATAATAGATATGACAGTCAAAGAGACTGTCAAAAAGGGCACGTGAGGGATTATGATTTCTTACTAAGCACCGTCGACTTTTTTTTTTTTCATCAACTCCGCAAGTTTTACGAGGTATACGTAGACGATATCGGTCGCAATGCACGGATAGGAAAAAAAAAGAAGGGGGATGGAAGGGAAACTGGAGAGCCGTTGGCAAGGAGCAGCTGACGCCTCGAGTTCTTTAATTAAAACTGACCGCCCGCTTTTCTTCCTCGGCCAAGCAATAACGAGATTTATTTCATAATACCTCCGAACTCGTTCGCCGCGTGGACGAGCGTCTGCAATTTCTCAGGAGATAGCATTTTGCGGAAAAATCTGATTAAAGTAATGATCGCGATAATGGCCGCAACACAATAGAAGCAATCTTGCGCAAACTTTTTCAAAGGATCCACAAGATTTACAAATACAATCTATAAACGTCTGATGAACTTCATGCGCTTTTAATCTCTATTCGTCATTAATTCTCGTGAGTAGGAGAAGAATTTCTTGTAATTATAGAAATGACGATGCGTACAACACATATGCACACACGCGTGCTAAGAAATTGTTATAAATTTCTCGCATAGAAAAAATATTATTTTATATTTTACATTTCATTCCTTCCTTCTGCTGCTTAAACACTTCTCGCGGATCGTATAACAAAAAAAATATTCTACATACGTGCCGTGTACGAGGCAGATCGAAAGAGAAATTATATGCGATCCTAATCGGGGACCATCATCAGTTTATATATCTAGCGCGCATACTTAATGTGAGAAATCAGCATGAAAAAGTAGAAATCGTCGATCGTAGAAACACGTCATTACGGCTAATTGATATATTGACGTACGTTTCTAAACGTAGAAATCCTACGGCGCATATAATATATAAACATATTCTTAAGAAAACCCACCCAGAGTAAATAGTGATAGATGCTATTAGAAAGATTAATCTTCATCGTTCTTGCGCGGGCACACTAGGACGCACACGTGCCTCACAAATTTTCCACTTTTTAAAATTTAAACAGATATTCTCTCCCTTTATAAAATATATACGAACAAAGTGCGGTGCTTTCATGTATAAATCGATGACGCTATAAAGTGTGACAGGCACTTTATTAAATAAGACGACTTGAATTGATAAAATTATAGACGGATATTGCAACGCAAGTTATTTAAAAAATGAATTTAAGTACAAAAAAAAAAATGGAAACGAATTTGGACACCTAATTTGAAAATAATAATAATTAAGAAATTATTTTTTTTTTTTACTCATCTTTTTTCGATTTTTAATGAAGATAGTTTAAGAATAGTTTTGCATGTATAATAGTAACAAAAAACTGTCAAAATTAAAAAAAAAAAAGAAACATTTCTTACATTTATACTGTTTGAAAAATTACACAAATAAATCCGGAAAAGAATTAAAGTATATCACAAAATAATATAATATATTTTGACGTCTTCGTAAAAGAAAATAGGTCTGATTAATATCTTTCCTCATTTAATGCAAAAACTTTTGATCGTGAATATCTCCTGAAATCAACTGCCAAAAAAAACAATAAAAAAACGAGTAATTTGCAGAAAGAGAGAAAGAGGCAGATAATACTTTTCTACAATTTTTAGTAAATAATTTTTAAACGAAGGAGTGGATCTAAATCAAGTTTTGCCCAAGTATTTATTAGAGTTTTCTTAATATATGTGAAAACTTTTATTTCATTGATCATATTTTTTCCTTGTCAAATTTATTAATAAGTACTACAATATGTGATTTTTCATAAGAATCAATAGTAACTTTAAACTTAAATAATTTTCAAACTGTTAAGAGAATTGTGCTCAGTTTTTGCACAGATATTCAGAAGAAATAGTAGAACATCTATGAAATTTTCATGCTTTTGTTAATAGATCGCTTCATTGAATGGACTCAGGATTTTTTTATAAGTTTCCGAACATATGTAAGAACATTATGTACAATTTTGATTAAATTCCTAATATTTCAAAAATAGGTACAAAATTCTTAAGATCTTTAGATCATAAGATTCTTAAGAACGAACTTACGAAATTACTACTAAATATTGTTGCCCTGTTAAATTAAATAATGTGCAGGCTTTGTAAAAAAAAAAACAATATTATACCGAATTTTTGCAGGCAGCTAGTCGAGAAAGAGATGTGAGATATTGTTGGAAATATTGACTTTTATAATCGCGCATGTTTGTCAACGTTGTTATGATGTCGCACTCGTTGCAAGCAAAAGTGCATTATTTTTGCATCGGAAAAATGACATATCTCGACTCACATGTCTCTTTTTTTTTATAAAAATTATATTTTTTTTTTTTTATTATTTTTATACATGCCATATAAGATTGACATGTAATGATATTTGATTTGATAATTAAGTACGCTTAAGTAATAATATAAGATAATATAAGTAAAATAAATATTAAAGTAAATATTATAAATAATATAAGTAAAATATAAATAAAATAATATAAGTAATAATATAATCATACAAAAAAGTGATGTCTCTCACAATTGATTCCAAAATCAGTAATAAAAGAATTCGATAAATATATATTACAAAGGTATATGAGCACCCGTTATGCGGTGTCTACATAAAAACAGATTTTATTTCAATAAATGATTATCGTTTATTTCAGTCACTCTTATCTTAAAAGTTTATTTTAAAATCGTTGAAAATCTATTTTGAAATATCTTGATAAGGTCAAATGACGCATCTATGTTTAATAGTTTGTCCTAAATTGTTACTGAAGCTTTTATGTCACATGAAACGTGATAAGAATTTGGAATCATATCATGCGATGCTAATTGAATACAGATTGTTATATTCCTGATATGTATTTTATTTAACTCACGTGCTATACTTTTTTTCTTACGGCTATGTATGCACGCAATTTGTCCTTAGTGGTATTTATCGTAAAAATCTGTTTCTAGATTTGGATCGTTCCTTTCGAGGAAGCATATCGGAGGCTCGTTTGCGTGGGCCGCGAAGGTAAAAGGGGAGAGGAGGGCACAATAAAATTTATTACGCTTAAAGCGTATCTCGTAAAATAATGACAGCGCAATACAGCGACTGCGCTCGCGTTCACGCGAATGCGCCATTTATCGGCACTTGCGATGGAGATTATCTCTCTCTCTCTCTCTCTCTTCGTACTATGGTACAAGCGTGATAGCGTCGGTCAATTATCGTCGCCGCGCAGGAAATTTAATTGATCGTGATAAACGATCAAATTGCAGAGGAGGAAGAGCTCGGTTGGTCGCAATTTTTCTTTTTTTTTTTTTTTTTTTTCTTTTTTACCGCGCCCAAGTGCGAAATTAATCTTTGATATTATGTTTACGGAGTCGGCGGCACGAATCGTTAATTCTTATCACGTTAAATTGTGCGTGTATATCGCCGAAGGTGGAAAAGTGTGCTCTTCAGAGAAATAATGCAAGCATGTTTATTGTTAATTTTGAAAAGAAATTGGCACATCGGATTTAGTAATTTCCAGAAATTATATTAATTGAAGCTCAAGCGAGTTTTAATTGGTTTCGAATATGCGCATTGCACGCACGCACACACACACACACACATATATACATATATATATATAATAGATTGGAATGAAAATAATGTCGTTTTCTCGATAGAAGACTTTAGTTTTATTAGAAACAAAACAATGTAAAAATAAAAAAATAACTGTGACGTTACCTTCCTTTCAACCATATATATTACAAATATTTTAATAATTCTTAAGAATGTATTTTGACGCACTCAGTTAATATGTCAAAAATTATTGCGGCAATAATTCGATTTATCGACAATGTGCAAAAAATGTATTACAAGCGTTCCTGAATTTCTGAGATTCACTTCGCCAAAATCATTGTCCACTCGACTGAAATGGCATAGTACAATTTTTTCTAATTGACATTTGAATATTCCTTCTTTTTGCATGCTCGAGAGAGAGAAAGAGAGAGAGAGAGAGAGAGAGACGCGTTATTTATTATATAATTAATTTTTCAATGGGACAATTTTTGCGAGATCGTAACCAGCTCGTTTCGCTCGTTCAGTCAATATGACGGAGATTTTCTCGCGGTTCTCATCGCCAAAATGAAGATGATTATCATCACTCATCGATCAATCGATCGATTGATGGGCGAACCGTTTCTCGCCTCATTGACGAGGCGATAAGAAAGGCCGAATGTCTACTAAACGCGCGCTGGTCAACGCACCCGTTACCCTCGTTCACCGATTTGCATATTCATAATGCTCGCAGTACGATATGCCGTAAGAATGCCGGAAAGCAAGCGACTGCAATCGCGCCTTTCATACGTTGCGGCTCTGCAACGACTCTTTGGCTGCGAGACGTCGTAAAAGCACGCGTAAGATTTTTTTTTTTTTTCTTTTCTTTTTTTCGCCTCTCGCACTATCTCCTGTCGATCCTTACGTGTGCAAACTCTTCGTTCTGCTTCTTTATTGAGTCACTTTGCTATTGTGTTGCATGATATAATGACCGCACGAAACGATTGTAGCGATATCTCTAACGGGTTATAGTCCACCGTTTTTAATTTTACCGAGTGAATCTGAAACTAGGAAGTTGAACATTGAATTTATATTCGTGATTAAAAGATGATTCGGGATAGATTTTATATGATTATTTCAGACGCAGAAACTTTTTTTTTTCAATTTATATATGTATACATAATAGCTGTCAATATTTATATTTTTTTAAATAGTGGATTTTAAAAACATGAAACGTTAAATAAAAAACGCAATCTTTTGGAAGAAATGATTAATTAGAATTAATATTAAATATTTGTTATTTACAAAATTTAATAATATTTATTAATTAATTAATATTTATTAAATTTACAAAATTTATTATTAAACTTACGAAATTTATTAATATTTATTATTTAAATTAAAGAATATTTATTATATATCAAAAACCCTATATACATTTTCATTTTCATTCTACATTACTGAAAAATTGTGAAAGATGAGTTTGTTATCCGTTATATCATACAACAGGGAAAGATTAGAGAAAGCATGTATATAGCTTTTAATCTCTATATCGATTTCTCTATAACGAAAAGTCGATGGCCTCAGACACAGCTGTTCACGCTTTTGCGAGAATTCGATAAAAGTGACTCGGTCAGTTTTCGACTTTCAGCCGCATCAATTGAAGGCAGCGAAGGTTCGAAGTTTCCTTCACACGCTCAGCTGTTTCTGCGCGCGAACACGTGCGCGCGCGATTGACGGCGGGGGCGAGAATGCGCGGTGCACGCGTGTGCGTGCGTGTCGGGCGTCTCGCACGCGTGTATTCATCGCAGGCAAACATCCATACACACACACACACACACACACACACACACACACACATATATATATATATATACGCATTTTCACACATACGCACACACACATACACACACATAGAGCAGTGCATTCTATCTGGCGGGCGTCGACGCGGCGCGGTGTGTGCATGCGCGCTTATACGCTCCCCCGCTTGTACGTGGCTTGTACTACGTGCACCCACCACACACACATATAACGGCACGCGTGTGGCGGTCTCTGTGTTGGGGACCCAAACGAAGGGAGGCAAGCCAGTAAGCTCGGGCGCGCCGGAGCGGCGAGAGCAGCCATTTTACTCGATTCCGGGTGGAAAACGTCTCGCGCTCACGCCACGACGACGACGACGACGCACCACGTCGACGCCGTCGGCGATGATATTCCGCGTCGCGACGTGACACGCGGCCGACATACCGCCGGTATATCCGACCCGAGCTTTATCGTCGGCAGCGTTCTCTCAGAAGGATACGCGATCGCCGCCTGCACGTGTATCACACTCGCGCGAGAAACATAGAGAGAGGTGCGCGAGACTGTGTATGTGTGTGTGTGTGTGTGTGTGTGTGTGTGTGTGTGTGTGTGTGTGTGTGTGTGTGTGTGTGTGTGTGTGTGTGTGTGTGTGTTCTGTCTCTGTCGCGCACATTGCGAGAAAAGCGTGCGATATATGCATGCATCGCAAAGAGAACATTATGAGTCTGCATGTTATGCGCGTGCGTGCGTGCGTGCGTGCGTGCGTGCGTGCGTGCGCGTGCGTGCGTGCGTGCGTGCGTGCGTGCGTGCGTGCGTGCGTGCGTGCGTGCGTGCGTGCGTGCGTGCGTGCGTGCGTGCGTGCGTGCGTGCGTGCGTGCGTGCGTGCGTGCGTGCGTGCGTGCGTGTGCGTGTGTGTGTGTGTGTGTGTGTGTGTGTGTGTGTGTGTGTACGAAAGAGAGAGAGAGAGAGAGAACGAGAGGGGAGGGGAAATTAGAAAGAAAGACAGAGAGAGATTGTCGAGGTACTCCGGTAACACGAGGTGAGGCTCTATCCGTTCTGCGCAGGACCGTTCAAATTCGCCGCCTGTTTTGCATACCGCGTTTTCACCGACCGTCCGCCTCCACCCCCGCATCATCCCCGGTTTCATCCGCGACCCGCCCTTCGCGATTTTCCACGACCAACCCCCTAGGAGGCACTCTGACGGTCTGATTTCCGCAGCCGATCCCTCGTGATTATTCGCGTTCTTGCAAATTCCTTTTCCTCAAAGTAATATTATCGAAACATTGTTCTGGGATTCTTTATAAGCTATAATAAATTATAATTATATTTGAATATTTTTTATTTTATTAAAAAGTTGTTTGATTAATATATTAAAAACATAGAATAAAGTTTATATCATTTTAATAAAAATTTTTCGGAATTATCGTGGCGGATTTCGTGCCGATAAGATTTCCTTGTTTATATAGTTGACGATACTATGCTCGTCGTTATTATCTCTCTCTTTCTCTTTCTCTCTTACTGCATCAGCTGTTCGATCGAAGCGTCCCTTTCTCTTTCCCACTCTCTCGCCAACAAATTCTTTGAAACCATGTGTGAGAAATTACGGTGTGCTTTTTCACGTTATTCGTTAATGGAGGACTCTATTCCCAATACGATTTTCAATTGTTCCGACTCGTGATTACGTCACGAACAGATCGATTGATACCGTTGACACTTCGAAGCAGAATTTCATAACGATCATCCTTGAATCCGCGATGACAGACCCTTTAGGTCGTATCGTGCGATTGATGTTCGTGGTAAGCAGAAATTTCAATTCGATACAAAAACTTGCGCTAAATAGCACCGAATTTTTTATCACGCGAACACAGAATCGGTCGCCAATGTGCTCCGTGACAAGAACGCTAGGCGGCATTGACCTAGAAATTCTCTAATAGAGAAGGGAATCGTGACATTTTCAAGGACCTTACATCGGGCTGGCTATGTGCAACGAGAAAATTTTGAAGTTTGCCACGGACACCGGAAGTCGCGGCGATACGGTACGTTTGTAGAGCATCGCGACGCTTCGCATAAGACACGCATCATTCATTTCAAGTGCAACACACACGATTGCATCAATGCTTTGACAATTAATCTTTCTTTTTTAATCCTTGAATTACTCAGCGTTAAAAGCATTTAGCATCAAAAATAAAAAAAAATAATATATATTATATATATATATATTATTTTTATATATTATTTAATATAATTATATATATTAATAGAATTTTTGAAGTTCCAAAACTGATTTATCCCAGTCTTAAATACGTATACAGAAATCAAAATAAATTTGTTGAACTTGAGAACTTATTCCTTAATTATTGCATAAGAATTAATGTAAAAATAAACTTAATTAAATTTAATTTAATTAAATTTAAAACTAGATCTTTAAAATATAGACGAAAAAATATCATTAATCTTTTTATTTTAAAATATTGGAAATCATTTTATTCAAGAAAAGTACAATAATCTTTCGCAATAATCACAGTAATTCAAGCATGACCGTTATTATGTCAGTACAATAGTGTGATAAGGTTCTCGGCTAAAAGCAAGGCGGGGAATTCCGGGGCACGCAATTATTCCCAATTTATTTACAATAAATTCACGGCGATTTCGAGTGAGAAAACGAATGCCGAGTGCCAAAGCCGAGGCTGCTAATTCACCACGTAAATATTACCTACTGTATATATACGTATATATATATATATATATATATATATATATATATATATATATATATATATATATTTTGACACGAGATGCTCGAATCTCCCTGGCTGCATCGACCGCGTTAATGCTGTCTCGCGTAATGAGCGAGACTTGGCTCGAACGGACGCATATTTTCTTTTATGATGCCTAAATATAATCTTAACGATGTTCTTATGGCCTATAGAGCAGACGTGCACGCGGCTTCGCGAGAAATGCAAAATTTTGCGAGCCCCCGGAAATCGTTTATCCGCTTCGATTCGATTCAGTTGCGTTCTCACGCAATATACTCGCGAGATATACATATATCTATTTTGCGCTCGCTTCGGTACGCGACGAATTTTTTTATACACTTGCAGCATTTAAATTTCAAAGATACTGCTTAGTGAAATCGAAACACAAAAAAATCAAAAAGTTTATTTATATAAATGATTTTATTAAGTCAATATATGATTAAGAATATCTCTGATTACATTATCAAATTAATTAAATAATGTCATTAAGCAGTAGTATATCTTTCTTATCTTGCTTGAATTATAATAGCAGTTAAGATATCATAAATTGTTAATGTGAAAACTGCGTTTTCTTTCATTTGCGATGCGTTTCGTGTAGAGTTTTGCATATGTTAATAAATATGCTTGCCTCTCGCTTGTCTATTATGCTCCTTGTGTAATTTATTGTAATTGTTAAATGTGCCTGTATATTTCTGCTTCATTTATATATATATATATATATATATATATATATATATATATATATGCGCATATTAATATACATATTAATTTATAATTAATTAATTTATTATTAATTTATTATATATTAATTTATAATAATATATACGTTCATACACACTATTTTTTATATTTGATATATAGTTATAAATGAAATATTAATAATTCATATATGCAAAATATTTTTCTCTCATGTTTTATGTGCTAAAAAAATTATATCACATGCATTTACGAAAAATTATATCAACTGGACATTTATGTCTTTGCTCAAAGATCGATAGCATGGTTCTACATTTAGTTTCTCTGGGATTTTCTCCGTTCCTCTATTTTTTTTTTTTTTTCTTTTTCTCGTCATGATTAAGGATCGAAGTCACGTATCAGCGAGTCCGGCTGTCGATCATCCACAGCGATCGTCACGTGTCAGACGATTTTCCCATAAAAGCCGCGGAGCAACTCTCGATCGATGGCAATCAACGATTATTATCCGCATGTCCGGCGATCATTCTCGGCATAGAGGCCCGATCGTGGGCTCTTCATGATCGCGCCAAGTTCACAACCGGCAATTTTCTGCGACTTGCGGAGTCGCGAAACAGAAAATAGATCAAATACCAACACTACGATCGATTGTATAGGAAAAAAAAAATCGCGTAGAGCAAAGTTAACATATCGTTTATACAAGAATTCGCTTCCAAAAAATTTTCGTATATCTTCTTTCCGACACTCTATTTTAATTTAATTATCCTCAAAATAGTTGGAAAGTTATTTCTCATGCTTATAATTGTCAAGAAAAAAAATGTTTCATTAATTAAAGGATATTAAAAGTATAAATGATATAATAGCCGAAGAATGTTGTTCTTGAACGTCAATGAAAAAGATAAATATTAATTCCGATTAATCAAAATGCCTATTCAATACTTAAGTCAAAAATTGGAACTCTAATTATCTCTACGGAGGGACAGCCTCGCACGTCGCTAGTGTATTCGTCACAAAGAAGCTCCAGCTTTTTTTTTTTTTTCATACACCTCGTGGTAATATTTGCGTGTGATCGATCCGGGGGTATATTCATCGACACGCCAGACGACAATTAACCGAGCGAAGCAAGTCGTACGCTTTCGTCTCGCCATCATTTCTTTTCGAGTCTTTCAAAGGGGTTGCCAATGCAAACCTATCATTATTTCGATTATTCTTCCGTAGCGGCTAATCATTGCTGTCGCTCGTGTCATGGCCTCACTACGAATCATTACTTTTTCTACTTTACCCTCCTCCCCCTCCCCTTTCTTTCCTCATGGGGCTCCGCTCCCCTAAAACGCTACCGATGCCTGTTCAAAAAGATGAATGAAAAGAGATTGACAGGAGTGATTCTCTATAGAATGTTCCTGTTAATTTCTTTTATTTTATTTATTTTTTTTTTTGATTATCATTATTAATTAAATTGAGAAGATATAATTAATTATTATGTAGATATGTAATTTTTAATTATATCGTTATTTAATTTCTAAGAAAGAAATTCGCCTTTCTTATTAAGGAGTTTAATTTATTATATTAATTATTATATTAATATATATTAATATATTAATATATTAATATATTATATTATTATATTAATATATTAATTTAATATATTAAGGAGTTTTTCCGATTATTTTCTCCATCAAAAGAATTCAAATGTATAAGGAGTATTCCGAATCCCTTTCTTTGCCCGTCTTGGAGAAATTCATAATTTCGCGGATTGAATTGCCATCAGGTTTCTCTTGGTTCGTCTATTTTTTGCCGACGTCGCTCTCTGGCAATCGCCTCATTCGACGGCCGCCCATCTATTGCGCGCCGTTTAATCCTACGCGTTCGCTCTTTAGCTCGGGCGAAAAAGCCCATTAGGAGGGAAGAAATTAAAGCCTCGCTGTGTATGCGCGGCACGAGCTTAAGGGCATTCGCGCTACCCGATCGTTTCAATCGAGCTGCCCGAGCCTCAACCTCGATATAGCGAAGTGAAATGACCGACTCGCACTAACGGCCTGAGTTAATTAATCCTGCTTCACCGATTTGTTCTATTTAGATTATAGTCGCGATTTTACTAGTTCCAGCTATTTAGGTTTAATCAGTGTGATTTATAAGATTTGAAGATTTTTTTAGATTTATTTAAGATTTATAGATTTAAAGATCTAAAGACTTTTGTGTAATAAATATTTTAAGCCAAAAAAAAAAAAAAATAAATCACAGAATCTCCTAATTTTTTTACTTTTCAGTAAATATATAAAAACAAGATTTAAAATATAAAATAATTTATAAAATATTTAAAATATAAAATGTTGAGAAAAATATGATGCTCGATCCAATTTTCGCTAAAAAAAAATTAATTTTAAATTGATTAAGGAATGCGTGGACGAAAGGCGTGGCAAGAATCTGTATATGAGCATTGCAAAAAAGAATTTAGTTAATCAAAGTTAATGTTGACTGATGTATTGCTACGAAGACTCTCTTAAGACTGATTAAAATCAGTGCGGTCAAAAGCCGAATCTCGGCGAAAAGCTCGATCGATCCTCCTTGGTGAAAACCGGTCATATGTATGCAAATGAAATTTCTGCGTAGAATTGAATCCGCGCCAACAGCTAATTAGACATCAATGCGAGCTAAACAAATTCAGCCGTGGTATCGAGAATTATTGCGCCGCAGTTTCGTCACAAAGATAACATAGTTGAAACCATGTCGCGATATCGCATAACGTATTAGATTTATGCCACATTCATTTTTGACCAATCTGACACGCATGACAGTTTTGTAAATGAATTACACGCGGCGTGCGTCGAAATTGGATGTGAGTAACTTGCGAGAAGCGGCGATATTCGGCACGATGAAAGGAGGATAGGCGATAAAACAGCTACAGGGATGAGGGAAGTCGCGACACCGAGCGAGAGTAAGAGAGAGAGAGAGGGAAAGAAATCGTGCTTCATCCGGTGCGAAAGAGACGGCGAAATATAAAATAGCAAGCAGCGCGTAGACTGGTTGGACTATATGCTCTAATTTTAGGCGATTGCCTCGCTCCCTCGCCCAAGGATTATAATTAGATACAGAAATACCCGCTAACATCGTCACCCACCCACCCATCCGACCGACAAGACGAGCGAAATCACGGAGTCGAGAAAGCTGCATGCACAGCGTCATTCCTGTACCGTCTTCTTACCTCGCTGTTCGCACTGCGTTCGTTGTCAATCACGACGACATTACGCATCCGCGGCTGTCCGTCCAGAATGACTTCCACAAATTGTTTTAGCGTACAATTCAAATGGACTATCGTCGAGAGATTGAGAGATTTTTCCTCAACGCGTGAAATCTCAAGGAAGTCCAATCGCGTAGATTAATTACTGATAAAAAAAAAAAAAATATTTTTGCGGACAACATCGAGAATGAATAATGAAATTTTTTTTTCCCAGATTAATCCGACAACGTGGTGATTCTATTTTATGAAGATTGAAATTCTTTGAGAATGAAGAGAGCTTTTACGAAAGCGAGGAAAATTATTTGTCCGCATAATTTATTTTCCACAGCTTTTTGCGCATACATGAACAATTTTATAGACGTTGATTAAATGCGCAACAGCACAGTCGGCGATATATAGAGATACAAGTGTGTCGTTTTATTAAGTTGATGAATGCATTTTTTCTGCATTAGGACACGCTATTGTATGTAGGCTTTATAATAAATTGCGGAAACCGGCGTGCGTGACAGGCGAGTTTATACGTAATATTGTTTGGCCAAGCTGCATTCTAATGCGAATCAAGAGCAAAGCTAATTTTAAGGCCGCGAGTATACGCTGTGTGGCGCAACGCGAAATTGCTAATATGCTACCTCTGTCTCTATGAAATATGAGGACTGCATTTGTTGTCGCCGCGCAAAATCTTGCACGATGATAATCACATGTTCATGAATGCATATACGTATATATGATACGCTTCTCCATCAAGTTCAAATTTGTGTCTTAAATAATTATCGCTAAATAGGAACTATCGATCAAACTCCCCATTTTTTGTAGATATACTAGGTTGGCAAATAAGTTGCCGCCGTTTTTTTTAAATTTTAACATTCCGCATGTCATTAAATGTTTTTGGCATAATGTTTTAAATCATTCGAAAGAGGATGTTTTGTTCTACCGGAATCTATGTTTTTTTTTTTTTTTTGTTCGAGTTAATTTATGTTAATTTTCAGATCATTAAAATGGAATGTCAAGTTGAGAAAAATGAGCATTTTCGACACCTCCTTCTTTTTGCTTTTAATCAAGGTTCTAAGACCGCAAAAGCTCGGATTTCCACCTCTTTCGATCTCTTTCAAATGCTATGCGCTGAGTTTCGTTCAATACTAATGCAGAATTGAGAGCTTGGTTGGATGAATTTTTCGAGTCGAAACCGGGTGATGATTTCTACCAACGAGGTATTGAAAATCTTGTTGAACGTTGGGAAGAAGTTGTAAACAACAAGGGAGAATACATTATTGATTAATTAGTTGTTAATTTTTATTGAAAAAAAACGGCGGGAACTTAGTTGCCAACCCAATACATAGGTCATTTTAAAAGTAATGCATTTTGTAGTAACATCGCGGACTGGATGGTGCAATCTCAACGAAATTCTTGGACAATTGTAGTCGAGAACTTGAGCAAACGATATGTAATCTAAAAAAAACTTTCATAGTGCATGTCATTATGAATTGACGAGTGTTAGAAATGGTCTTTGCTTCAGGTATGCTTCACTACAAATTGTATATTTTTGAACAAGCACATTAGGAAATACTTAAAAAAAAACTTCCCGATAAGCCTTCCCTCCATTTACGGCTCTTTTAAACATAGTTAGGGTATTACTCAGAGAGAGTTCAGTTCCACCCATGTAAAGGTCGCGAGCGTTTCTTAGGAACTGCCGATTGGTTACGCGGTACGATCGATGCCGCGATTCCCAGGAATCCCCGGACGGAATAGCCGGTCCGCCTCATCATAATCGGCAAATATTTATCCGCGACGCGGATAAATAATTAATTAACACGGCCAACGCGAAGGATTGGCCGACGAACGGAGCAGCTGTCCATTCCCCCTTCGCCCCCTTCCCGCCCCTCCCATTATCCTCCCTATTGGCAGAGTCTAGTCTAATAGAAGACAGCGGGGCTCGTTTATGCCACGGGCGGAGGGGGTAGCCACCCCTAATGCGGGAGAGGTAATTATTATACGAACCAATCGATACTTTGATGAACGAATCGCCTTCTAGGCCGTGGAAAAAAAGCGCGGCGCGCTTCGACGAAGTCGACGGCATTCGAACCAAGCCGGAGTCGTTAACAACCGTTCGTTTCTCTCCGTGGAAACTTCTACGCACATTGTTGCACGACGATAAATCATTGCCCCTATTATACAATGGGCTTAAAGAAGCGTGTGTGTATTAGCGCGCGCGCGCGGCTTCGAGCGTGTGGGTACTTCTGACGCACGCAATTTGTAATTGCTTAAACAGATTCACCAGCATGTTTTACTTTCGCGAATGAGAGACAAACAGTCTCAAAACTCATTTCTTTAATATGTTTTTATCAGAAAAAACCAGTTAAACTAATGGAAAATTGTGTAACAATATTAATTATGACATTACGTAAATATGACAGTTGTTTAGCAAAATCTCTATAAAATTGAGACTTGAGGACAAATGGTAATATATAAAAATTAATTTAGGATTGATACGATTAACGTGTTATTGAGATAAATATTCAATATATATGCATTAACATTGTAAGAGTAAATGAGACGAAGAAATCTGACATTGCATATACGTTGGCCTGTTGCCGACGAGGAGTCGAGCGAAACTATTAATAATATCGATAATTACCAATTATTTTTAAAAGCGATAGGGCCGGAGTTAATTTCAGCACGTGAGCTCATGTACTCCTACGTTAGTATCTCGTGGCAAGCACATTATAATACATACGCAATGCGATATATATTGCTGAATGTTATCTCGCTTATTTCTGTTATTATTTCAAAAGCCAAAAGAAGTTTTATTCTATAATTAAAAATATTTTTACATTAAAATGATGGCATATAACTAATTCTCGCATTTAAATTTTATATTTTTATAATTCTCAATGTTATTCGGATATTCTTTCTGTAAAATCTACTCGAGATTAAATGAATCATAAAATATTCTTTTGATTTTGGATCTAAAAAATTCCTAAATTTTGAATAGCTTGTAATAAGAAAACTGTTATCGCCTCTAAATTTTTATCTAAATTTTTATAAGTATCGTTACTTCGAATTTATTCGAAAACCTCATATATGAAAGGATGCACGAAAATCTGGAATATTTTGTATAGAAAACATTTCGATGTGCATAGAATCGAAAATATAAAAATACCAATATCTGCATAACCAATTGTTTTCGGTGCGATACGCGCCTGCACCAGATTACGATTGTTATAATATGGAGCTCGGCCGGTCTCCCACAGCCCTGCCTGATTGCCAGTTGAAAGATCAGCGGACTGTGACAGAGAGGGCCGTTTCTCTCTGACGGGCGCGCAAGACGTACCGGTGACACACGAGGACGAAGAAGTCGCGTGAAGGAGGGAAAGAGGGGGAAACGGGGGAAACGGGGGTGGGCACTCGAGGATTCATGGTCTCTAATTTTTACGGTGTAACCAACATGCGCGTCCCATGCCGTCTATATTTACAAGTACAAGTAGCCATTCATTAAATCCGATAATTAATCACAATCGTCTCTATTAACGGGAAGACTTAATTGCTGTTATCCGCGCGGCGCTCCGCTAGGAAAGATAGAGAAAAGGACGTCGTGGCGGGGGCGTGTTTGATGGAAGAGGCCGGTCCCCAGGATATGCCTAGAATGGGCCAGTCGATTCGTACGGACGTTTTTTCCCTATGTATTTCGAACGGTAATCCCGATGGGTAGAACCTGACCGTTGGCCGTGCGAAACTGTCGACGATGTTTCATGGTTAAAGACTACGCGGGTTTGTAATGAATGAGCAGCTCTTCTTCGTTCTGCGTGACAACGTGTTTATTTCTGAACGTGAGAGTTAACGTAAATCAAACTATCGAGAAAGCATTTTAAGACAACATGTCTTGGATATTACTTTATGACACATGATAGACTTCTCATTCACAAGAGGAAAAGAAATGATGACAATTGGACATCATTCTGTTGTAAAAATACTTTTCAGGACATTGTAGAACGATATAACTAAAACAACATTTTGATAAAAAAAATTTAACGATAATTACATTTTTTTTTGACAGGAAAATTGTAGAGGTTTTGTCACTTTGCTCCGTCATTAATTGTAACCTGCTTTTACTTTATTGATCCCCTCATTATGTGGTTTCGTCCGATCGAACTATTAGTTCAGTCGCAGCTATTACTGGATTCATTAAAAGCTTTCATTAGCACGCCATATCGCGTTGAAATATTTTTGTCGAAGTAATTATGATTCGATAGTACGCCGGCAGCATCGCAACTAATTCGTGAGCTATCGCAAAAGTAGACGACCAGACGAAGTCACCGCAGCAGCAACAGCAGCGGTTTAAGACCCGCAGTTACGTCCGCGTAACTTTCGCAGGCCAGAGAGTCTCGGCTGTGGCAATGGAATATAAGCACACACGTTCGCTCATACATACACATATGCGTGTAAGACGTACGTGGTTTCTCTTGTATTCCTCGCGCGCGCATGTCGTACGCAGACAAACGCGCGCGGCTTCTCTTCGTATATGTGGCTATCTACTTACTTTAGTGGTCAGCGCGGAAGAAAAGAATTAGCTAGACGAGGGCGCGTCTCATCTAGGTCACCCACACCGTCTCGCGACCGATTCAATACATGCACGGTTGTGCACACACACACACGCGCGTCCGCACCCAAGGAGCCTCATTACGGCAGCACGGTGGCGAGGGGGTGTGCAGCAAAAGAGGCGAGCGTTAATTAAGAACAGACTCGCCACCCTCTAAGTAAGGAGCACTGACCAACCCTGCTCCTTCCCCCTTCTCGCTCCCCTCGTCACCAAACCTACCACCTCGACTAGCCACCACACACACACACACACATATATATATATATATACATATACATCCGCAGTTTCTCTATTTCTTCATGGTCACCTTAGCCACGGCCTTACACTCTCCACGAACTCCCACTGCGAGAGGAAAAGCCGAGAAAAGTGCGAAGAAGACTGAGGGGAAACGGAGGGATGGGAGGAAAGAACAGGAAAAGAATGAGATAAAGAATCGCACTTTTATGTTTCTTAACGTTGCCGGATTAGACAGATTGCAACTTTGTACGTATTGTGATAATTAGAAAATGGTATGACGTCTTAAGAAGAGCGTTTTAGAGAAAAATATCGTCGCGTATAATTTATCGGTGCTGCTCTGTTCGCCTCACTTCAATTGTCACTCTCTTCTGTCTTCCATGGTCATGATTTTACTCACTCTCTCCCACGTTTTGCCTCTGCTCTTCACTTTTCCCTGCGAAAGGAAGGATTCCGACGTGTGGAATGTTTCCTTCAGCGATGGGAAAGGAAGACGGAGAGTGACTGCAATGGAACGTGGCAAAGAAGGATGACCATGAAGGAAATTAACTAAGATCCGCAATATGCCACGTTGACCATAATACTGTCGCACACGCATTCACAAGCGAAGAGTTCGCGTCGACGGTTCGTCACCTTCTCCCCATCGACTTCCACGCTGCTGATCCAGCAAGAAGACACTATTGATTAAATACTTTAAAATACTACTCACTTTATTAAATGACAGTGGCAGTTCCCAAAAAGTTAACTTCAATATTAAATAACTCAAAATTTGCATATTTTATTATCGGGTTTAAGATGCCAAATTTGATTAATAACACCCAATTTTTAAATAATAGATATTGCGACGCTAATCAAACGGAAAATAAAATCTGTATTTTTTTTCGCAGATCTTATGATAACGTTAACAAATATAAATGCGTTTCTTGCGAGCACGCTGACATTCGCCGCTACTTTTAGATCTTGTTAATTTGAACGATTTTCTTTAATAATAAATGCAAGAGTGTTCCTAAATCACGACGCAGCGATGATCAGTCGATCTCATCGTGACGACACGGAGGCACACATGTTGCCAGTATTACACAATAGGTGTTCCTCTTAGACCAAAAAAAGTCACCCAACTGTTCATCCCCCTCCGTGAACCATAAGCTGGGGTGAGCAGCGCCTGATTGTTTCCAACAGGTTTGTCAGCTTTTGTTTCAGTCCGTTCTCATGCGCGGCGGAACTGGTCATTGCTCGAACCCCAAAAACGGTTGAACAATGACCCTTCACGGCCGTTACATTGCGCTGCAATAACGACCCCCATTACCCCGAACTCAATGAGAAAGAGAGATCTGGACGGGCTGAGAATTAATCCAACGAATCTCAACGGCAATAGAATAGATGGATGATGAATTTAAATAACGCGATGCGATCTTGTGTGACGCTGGGGTCTCTACATTCCCCTCATTTCCCGTTTCTCTACTGTCCCAGATAAAAGATTTTACAGAGTTCATTTTTTTATCACCAAATGTAATCGTAATTGTAAATTTAGATTTTATCATGATTCGTGTTGATTAAACTTTCGCGTTGATTAGTATTTATGTGAATGTTCAATATATGTTAGATATACATGTAGATCGTTTCTCAAATTTTTGAAGATTTCTACAATGCTGTTAATTATTTAAGAAAAACCATAAAAGAATAGATTTTTAACTGAATTATAGAGATTTGTAATAAAAAAGTATTTTAAAACAATATATATTTTTAAAACCGTTTAGACATCGATTCAAATTTATTTGAAGTTTCTTACGCGACATTGCACAATTTTGCGGAACGCCAGCGTTCATTCTAGATTCTTCAAATATCTTCTCATGCATTTTATAAGTGGGAGTTTAATAAGAAAAATTCGCAAGGGTTCTCAGATCTTGCTAGCAATATGTAGACGCTATCACTCCTTACGTAATCCTTCATCTAATCGAAGAATTTCCGTCGTTTACAAGTCTGATTTTATATGCTTTATTTATGTGCATGGAAATCGACGGAAATTACGTTAACCGTCTGCTCATAATCGCCATGACTTATACTTCATAATACCGTACACTATATGACATTAATTTTATTGCCTCATTCTTATACATAGAACACACTATAAGTTTTTGTGGAATTACATGTCATGCTGCTTGGACATAAAATTATTCTAAGTACATAACTTGAATGACAAATATAAATAACAGTTTTTTTTTTTAAATAATAATGTCTTTACTTTAAGATAGTCGCGATTATCGTGATAATTTCAGATTTGTCTCGTACTTATACCTTTGTTTCGTATCGAGAGAAAGAATGGAAGAATGTGTCAGAATTTAATGGAATATGAAATACTTCTCTCTCTTTAAGCAGAGGTTGAGTTGCACTGAACGAACGGTTCCCTTTTGCGTAGTTTCGGAGACACAAACCGACGAATCCGCAAATTAAACAAACACTCTATTGACGTGCTGATCCTCCGCCAAGGAGGCATTGGCTCATTCGCAAGGGTGAGAAAGACAGTGGAGGAAGAAACGATTGCCACCTCCATGAGGCCTTCGTTCAATGGATAAGAAGGCCCGGCAGAGAGAAGAGAACGGGAATAGACGAGAGAGATAGACTTGGCAATTCGAATGAACGGACTACACCGCATACAAGGTCTTAGCAGGACTTAACGAATATTGCCGTCGATATCCAGGAGTCCCCAATTTGACACTGCTCCCTTCGAATGTCTTTTGTCCCTCCACGTGGAGACGCGGATCTTCGTTCGTCAATTCTTGAGTTATCAAGTTAATTTCGTGAACCTTGTCTTCTTCGTCATATCCTCACGTCAAATACGAATCTACATTTAATGTTATTTTCTCGTAATTACGTGAAAAGTTTTAATTATATTTTTGTAAGGTATATATTATAGAAATATTTATAAATATTTATATCGTATTTAATGTTCTAATAAATAATAATTTTAAGAATTTTAAGAATTTCATAATAATTTATGTGATGAAAGAAGTGCGATATTTTGAAATATGATAGCAGAAGTAAAAAATTATTTTTTATAAGATATTATTTATTTTGAAGTTATTAAAAGCAATATAAATATTTTTCTGGAATTATAGATTTATAGTAGATTATTATATACAATATATTTTTCTAGTATCTTTTAAAAAAGACAAATTGCGTGTGACAAATTGTGTTAAAAGAAGACTGGGTGGGGGGAGGGGGGGGGGCGTACTTGCATTTACTTGCGTAAATTAAAGCGGGGCGGATTCTTCGCTACATTACGGTTGTCTTTCGCGTATGTATCGTACAAGGGTCGAAAATGTCCAGACGCGGAGACCAGAAGGAGCCAGACGACAACCCAGATAAATTAGTGCGGGTAATGAAGACTGAGCCTCGTGTCTGATTAAACAAACACAGAGAAGCGCAAATAAGTGAGAGGACGCAGGGAAGGCGAAGAGGAGAGAAAAGGAGGACATAGAATGGTAAAAGAAGGAACGAAGAATGTGTGGCGCAAGAAGAATCTGTGATTCCTCGGACCTTTCTCTCATTTTACTTCCAATTAACTTAAGCAGACTCAGTAATACACTGCGTCCAGGTTATTGTCTACTATTCTTTCTTCGCCTTCTTCCTTTCGTTTTCTTTGCTCGCTGAACTATGACGTATGGGAAAAAATTTATTTTCTGATCATTGAAGTTGATGTGAATTTACATAAATTTAATAAAAAAGCCTTATGATATAAAATTTATTTTGAATGAAATTATCTTTAGCTTTTAGCAATAAATAATTACATAACAATATCGCACTTTTTTATGGTCATTTTCTTCGACCAATCTGGATCTGTCAAACCGTATGAGAGTAACTATATCCGCGAATCTTAAAATTTCACGAATTTTGAATTCCTTAAATAAAGCTTCCCTTCACATATTATGATTTTATTAATATGTTACTAGTGCTTAGAAAGAAACCGGCACACAATCGCTACTGTCATTTCTTAATGACCTTTATTTTTTTTTAATGTTACTTCTAAAAATAAATCTTTTTACAGACCTCCGATTCTTCACCAGTTGATCATCATCTCATTAACATATTTTACGATTCTTTTCTTCGGTCTAAATCGAGAAATTCAAATAGAAGAGAGATGCCAGGTGTCAAGCGCGTAACGCCTGTACCGTTCACGGCGCCAGATTGTAAATTTATTTATAATCCTCGCTCTTTTTTAACTGTCTGACATCGTGCGGAAGAATTAGTGTCCGCGCATGCGGCGATCTCATTCCAGTGGATGACAACAAGGATGACACTAGGCGAAAAAAAAAAAACAAGAATAAGAGTCCGCGAGACGTTAATAATTATTATCGAACCGGCCGAATCGAGCGTCAAGGCGCTCATAGCGTAGGAGAGGGGAAGGGGAGACGACGGCGACGACGACGACGACGCTGTTCGTCGGCAAGGACGTTCAAGTTTAAATAAAAATAAAAATTCCCTCGCGCGCACCTATACACTAATTATAGAATGCGCTCATCTCGAACGACCGCCGGCTAAATCGCATACGGTTCGGCGCCTGAGTCTGGATTTTTCATCTGCGATTCCTGCGACGACGGTTATATGGCCACGTTGAGAGGGGTTACTCGTCGACCGATAAATCGCGGAAAATTAATATCGTTTTTATCGGCGGCACAAGGTAATTAGCTGCGCTGGCTCGCGGCAAGAACGCGAACGCAAGCATGATCGAGGCGGTCTCGTTCGGATCGGGTCGTTTGGGAGAGGAGTAGAAGTGGTTTAAGTTCACAAGAAGAGTTTTAACGTATATCATGTTTTTCGACATTAATTTTCTTCGAGATATTAATTGAAGCGAGAGAGCGTAATTTTAGTAAACTTAAATTTTAACGTGGACATAGCCGATAATAATTCGCGGCGAGATAACGTTTTCACAAGATATATTTTTTCGAAATTCGCAACCCTTTCAATTTCTGCCGATAAATTTATTCTCTAATAGACTGCAATGAGGAATTTTTATATTTTAGGAGATGAAAGATGTGGACGAGATTGAGGTCGTGTTAAATGAAAAGTCGCATACATGTATATACTTTAAATGAGAATATATATACATAAGAAACTTGTAAATATGTTTTTAACCGAGAAACGAAGGCATATATTTTAACGGATGATCGTAAATAAAGCGTCCGCATTGGAGAGACGAAAAAGCTTTATTCATTCTCTCCTTTGCCTTTTTATAAGAAATCCTCGCGTGCTCATAGAACGCGCGCGCGTTATATATTTATTTTCCGTTTGTTGCATGATTAAATTTTTAGATAAAAGATCTGGCGCGCGTGCGAGACGTCTCGCGCGTGCAAATTTATTCAGTCTCCGTCTACTTTCGAATTCGACGTCGTCGTTTAATGCAAATTTTCTTTTTTTTTTGCGTTTTAGACTCGTGCGAAGGATGTGACGTCAGCGATGTTCGTAGAATGAAGGTCGTGCTGATCGCAGAACGGTGAGTCATTGATTAATCAACATAGTTGTCCCCCCCTCTATCTCGCCAATAATTATTTAACTTGGCAATCGAAGTAATTACCGTTCGTATTGACACACCTATCCTATTTCATATACAATATACGTGCACGTGTGTACGTGCAGTTACCTTTCGCGTCAGATCGACGTAGATCGACTCGCCAGCCATTAGAATGACTATCCGATGTATCCGTCACTGCCAATCAAGGTGGTCTTATTCTTAAACTAATATGCATGTAATAATAATAAAGCTTCGCGACGGATTGCGATCGCAAAATGTTACACGAACGTAGAAACGATAATGTTAATAAATGATACATTTCAGGCAAATTGTATGACGAGAGAAAATGTGTCAGCGTTTCTAAAAAACGAGTAACAATAACAACGACCATTTTTATTTTGCGACCATTTTTTTTTTTTGTCATTTTAACATCGTCGTAAAATCCAAGAAAATTAATCACTATTAATAGTTTATTTCTGCATATTAATGCAATTTAAATGTAAAAATTTTTTCACTTTTTCTTTTACTCCCGCAATCTTGAATTTATCACAAAAACCATATGTAATAGAAATTTTTTTAAATACTCAGTATTTTTATGAGCAAGAAAGATGAGTAAAAAAAAAAAGAGTGTAGAAAAGAAATATCTGTATAAAATATATTCTGTTAATGTGTCTATTAAATTCTTTAATCCATTAAACGTAATTTCACGGTTGGAGAAGAGAAGCGCGTTTCTCTCCTGTGTGCTTCATTAAATATAATATTATATTATTAATTCATATAATATTATTTTATTAAATATAATATATTAAATATAATTGAAATGCATCTGAATGCAAAATAAATGGCCACAAAATTCGGACATTGCGAATATCATAGGCTGCTGTAAGGACGAGCGTAATCTACATCCGAAAATCCTTATTAATATACTCTACATGATACATCATATTTTATTTCGATTAAAAACAATATCCTTTCTTGGAAAATTGACTATTAACAGTCGCGTTTCTTCCGAGATTGCAATTAACGGAGCATCCATACATCATGCACACAGTACTTTTCGAGTAGATCCAAGATGTCGACCGCTTCTCAGGACTGACTTAACACGAATACAATGAGGGACGCGGTGCTGCGGCTATTATATCTAATTCCATTCGAAATAGAAAAGGACTCCGCGCGCATCGCCCTTCGCCGTTCAGAAGAGGGAAGAGAGCGATGGGATGGGGGCGGGGCGGGGGGGGGGGAGGGGTTACCACACGCGCGGTGCCCCGGAGCGACGCGGAATCACTCAGAGAGCGCCGGCTGTTACTTCATTTTTGCGGAGCGTTTACAACGTCCTGTCCACTCGCGTGGCATCGTTGCTGGCATTTCGATGCATAATAAACGACCGGTTAGCCCTGCGCTCACCACGGCTAACACCTCTCGCCCCCCCCTCCCCCTCCCCGTCCCTCTCTCTCGCTCTCTGCGGAGGACGAGAGTAGGGGGGTAAAGGGACCTCTCTTCTTCTCGACGCTCGTCTCTCCCTTCTCGTTCAACATCCATAAGCTGGATGCACTCCGACTTCCTTTGTGGACTTTCTACCTCCGCGAGGTGCATCTAACGAGATGCGGAGAGGAATGAGAAAAGCGTACGATGCGAACGAAAAGAGACGACACGCGTGAGAGAGAGAGAGAGGAGGAGGAAAGCCGTTACGAAGGAAGTTTAACGAAAGGAAATCCGATTTGCACAGCGCGCCCCGTTCTCTCCTGTCTCTTCCTAACCACGTCCGATCTTCGCGTGCACGCACGAGATGACACGCTTCGCGCCAGCGACGTCGTTTCAGGATATGTACTTTGTATCTTCAGTTTCTCTGGAAGACTGTCATATAGTTTGTCTGGAACTTCAAAGAGAAGTGGCACCTGATTAATACCTTCAAATTTTCATAGTGTAGAAATTTTCTCGGCGAAAATTGCATGTTAAAGAGAAGAAAAAGAAAAAAAAATGCAGAAAAATATTTTTCAAAATATGGGACAATTATATTGAAGATAACGTTATTTTATAAATTTCAAAATGTCAAACGTAGTACGCTACGGATTCCAGATAATTAACCTTGCTTCGCGATTTCATACTTCCTTTTACAAGATCATGACAAACTTTTATAAACCAATGGCGTGTATGAGATGTTTGCGAAAACAGCGCAAATCGATTATCATGTTCATTCAAAGAACATTCTATAAAAAAAAAAACTGAAACCAGCGTATGGTGAAACGATAATTTGCGCAATCCATTCATAATGGATATGAAAGGGTGATTTCAATCTCTGCGAATGAGTTCCATTTGCTGCAATTATCGCAAATTATTGCGGTACAAAATTTGCGGATTTGCATTGCGAATATAGCATGCGAGAAATATTTGAAGAGGCAAACTTATGAAAACGTATGAAAATTATAAAAATAATTTTTCTCCCTTCTGTCTCTGTTCCTTCTCTCTCATCGATATTTTTATTTTAAAATAAAATGTATAAAAAATATTTATCACGTGTCAAGTATTATAAATTATTTTTTAATTATTTGAATAATTCATTATAACAAATATATTTAGTATAGAAAATTAAAAAAGAAAATTAATGTACATAAATATATAATAAATATAATATTTTCAGTCAAAGAAATTGAACAATGAATCTTCTTTTTCTCTCTTTCTCTTTCTGTTAAGAATTTTATGGATTTAATTTTTTGATTAAATAAAAAAACGAAAGATCCTAAAAATTACGCTAATTTATAAAGATGTTATCAAACAGAGATAAAAAGGGGGAAAGTCGCATAAAAATTATTGACGTGTTCCGACTAGTTGGTGCTTTCGAAACTACCCGAAAGCGAATGTACTGCGATCGCGGTACGAAATCGATGATAGACATGCCACCTGTGCGACACGCGGCGAAAAAGTGGAAGCGGCGTGCATCGGAGCGATTATTTGCACCGCGCGACTATAATGGATACGGAAAGGCCGGTTTGAATCCGCTCGAATGGGCGTATGAATGGTCGCCGTTTAGCGTAATTATTGGCGCATTGTCTACGGCACAATGCCGGGCGCGAAATTGGCATGCAAAAATCGGATGCGATCCCATTGTCGGCTATTGTCCGATCCCAAGCTACCGCCGCCGCGCCGTTCCACCCCCGCCCTTTCTCCGCGTTGCCTCAGTTTTCGAATATTTCGTCGCTTCGATTGCAGATTGCCGATAGATTTACGCGGACCGGCCGGCGAGAAGGATTCCCCAACGAGGACGATGAATCTCGAATGTACACGCGGTTACGAGCGCAGAAAACGCGACTGTTGAGACATGAAAGTACTTTCGTATATTGTAATATTGAGCGGAAAGAAAGACGTAACAGAGAATTTTTTAATTGTTCGTCGTCGGTAAAGATTAACAAAAATGTTTAATAATACTTTAGACGGTTTTTGTGAGAATTTAAATTGAAAGAGACTGAAATATTTATCTACAAAAGTTTGTTTACAAAAAAAAAAAAAGATATTTGTGTTTTGGTAAAATATGTGATTATTTATAAAAAGATATAATAAATTGCACTAAATTAAAATTTACACATTTGCATGTTCCATAAACACAATTAAAAATTTTTGCATATTTAGTTTAATTGTAAATTGCACTGACCTAGAAGAAATTTCTATATATAATTTTTCTGCTGCTTTCAAATTTATATTGCGAATATAATGTTTATTTCTCCCGTCTTCGGAAGAAAGCTAGATTTGTATAGAAGTTGAGGGGGCCGACCAGTAAATTTTGTCGGTTATTGGGCAGAGATGGTTCGGCGGCTTGGTTCCGGCTCGGTCTTCAGAGGAACCACGGACTTTTTGTGCGGCCAGATTGGCGGCCATTATGCCCACGAAATTGGGCCTTAATTGTGCCAGCGGTAATGAGTCGGGTTTGATCTAATGCATCGGCACCAACCAACCACCACACATAGTATCTTACGATTCAGCTTTGCTATAACGGGTGACTCTTTAATCTATTTCTTGATTTCTATGCTAAATATCAATTATCTTATATTTATATATTATTTATTAGTTTATATATTATAT
This sequence comes from Cataglyphis hispanica, assembly GCF_021464435.1. Lineage (NCBI taxonomy): Eukaryota > Metazoa > Arthropoda > Insecta > Hymenoptera > Formicidae > Cataglyphis > Cataglyphis hispanica. The sequence continues at coordinate 2,029,754 of NC_065979.1, read as the reverse complement.
ATTATTTATTGTTTTAATAAATATATTAAAATGTACAGTGTTTTAAATGATCAATATTTGATAAATAATTGAAAGAAGAAATTGAAAAGAAAAATTGTCGAAATGTTTTTGTTTACATTAATATTTAAATATAATTTGCGCCAAATTCTCTACACACAGAATTATATTATATATAATCTAGTGACAAAATATATAATTATATTCTATACTCCATAAAATTTTATTTCAAATTATTTATGCATCATGTTATTAACGAATGCAAAAATATAATAAAGATTTTTGAGACACCCAGTAGGAGCAAAGTAGAGAATGCTACTATGTGGCGACGTAGCATTATTTAATTGCTCTTCCGTTGTTTTTTCGTCGCCAGATAATTTGTGTACCTGGCGGCGATCTCTCTGTCTTCCCCTTGTCTTCCTTCTCTGTCTCTCATTCTGATTCCATCTCTTCCCGAACAGCTAGATGTTTCTCTTCCACCTCTGCCTCTTACCCTGATGCGCCTCATCTCTTCCCGAGCAGTCAGTTGTCCCTCTTCCATCAGTTTATACCGTCTCTGTGTAGCTTTAGTCATCGGTGAAAGAAAGAGAAGACGTTGGTAAGAGGAGTACGAAGAGATAAAGGTGGAAGTGAAACAAACGACGCTAAGGACGAAAGCTTGAGAGAGAAGATACAGACGGCCTACTCCTAATTGCATGTAATTACCTATGGAGGCCAATTAGCTCAGATTGGTCGGGCGATCCGCAACTAGCCCGGGGACTTCAGGCTCCGACAGGATCTTCGTGCCTCTTCCTCTTGGGTAAACTCACGCGAAAGCAACCAGAAATCTTTCTCTACTTCGAGGATTTCTCAAGCGATACACGAACGGTTTTAGAGAAAAATGTTGCACGGATTCGTTCGAATAATACGGATTTGCGAATTATACTCTAGAGTATTTTTTATATAAAACTATCCCGAGTCGAAATTTTACTCCTAATTTCAATCTCTTTTTTCTCACATCTACGGATTCTGGAGAATTTTAATAGGTTCTATTTATATTAGTATAATATGCTCCTACTTTATGCCTCAAATAGGCAGTAAACGAACTGTTTTTCCATTTTAAGGTTTAAAAGAGGAGGTTTCGATAAAACCTCATAAAACTCTTTAGATCCTATCAGATTTTATTACTTTGTAAATCGTAATGGAACATGTTTCATATCATGTACATCATCAGTGATTTATAGATTTTTTATTTAAAATCTAAGATTTTTAATATTAAAAAGATATTACAGAAAAATATTTTATAACATTGTTAATTAATCACAATATATATGTATATGTATATATATATATATATATATATATATATATATATATATATATATATATATATATATATAGTTATACTTGAAAGATTGTGCCAACGCTCGTGAGCGGGTAGAGCACAGTAAACTGAATAGAAAAGTCCTTTACCATTTTGTCCTATAACGCTTAATACAACAGTTATTATTGAATAAAGTCTGGCCAATCATCAACGATCTTTAGCCGGGCGCACGTCAGTGAACCGCGCTGTGACAGCTGACCGCTCACACACACTACCAGGCGCGCTACTCACCGATGTGCGTCTAACTAAAGATCGGCGATGATTGACCAACCAGACTTTATTCAATAATAACTTTTTTATTAAGCGTTATAGGACGAAATGGTAAAGGACTTTTCTGCTCAGTTTACTGTGCTCTACCTGCTCACGAGCGTTGGCACAATCTTTGCAGGACACCCTGTATATATTTTACATTTAAAAATAAACAATAAACGGATGATTTTAACTTTGTTGGACATTTACTTGCCCCCTTTTGAAAAAAAATCTAATAAATATCTAAATTCACTATTGGGATTGTATCAGATATTAAACTAATAGAAATACTTACATTTTTAATCTCCTACTCTTTGTTCAAGCTTTATATAATGCTCAGACTAAAATTTGAATACGAGATAGACGCATCGCGCGTCGCACAGCGATAAACAAATGAACTAGCGGCTATTTAATTTTAAATAGAATTGTGAGATTCTAAATAGAAGCCAGAGGTTAAAGAATTTCTAAATAGGATGATGCGTCTGCTTAAAGTATCAAGGTAGGTTTTAGGTTGAATATTTTGGTCGAAAGTAGATGTTGCATTGAACACTGAGATCGTAAATAAGAGAAAAATTTCGACTCGGATATATATACCAAATTTCCTCTCTCATTTTCTCATTCTTAATATTTTTATTGAAGTACTATGTAAATTTTTATTACTTCTTCCTTCAAAATAATTTCTTTATTCTTTAATAAAATAACTAAATATGATAATCGATATTTTATGACGCTAAAAAAAAACGAAAAAAACAAGGGGATTTTTAATTACGAGAAATTTTCAAAATTTATCTTCAAAATATTCTGAATCGCTCTTAAAATGAGCGTTGAGTAATAAATTATTACGCCAACATTATTGTGGCAAGATTATTAGATACTCTGCAACTGCAAGCTTGGTAAAAAAAAATATATATATTTATGATTACTTGCTAAATATCGAGAGATTGCGAGATACTGTCCATTGCGCTTCATTTTTACTTCCGTTTCTCATAGCATCAAGACGACGATATCTGTGGCACTTGCGTGCACGCGCAAATAATTGCACGCACATCCACAAGCGTTCCCGGAACGCACGTAATGAGCAATGAACGATCGATTTTCTCAACCGAGAAAGCAGTAACTGCTTCATCAGCGCGGAAATGTATCCAGCATGACATAGACTGCATTATCACTTTGCAAATCGAAAATCGGATTTGCTGCTTAACCGCATCATTGCAAATGCGCTATCAGACTTTCGCTATTTTCTTTTATGGTGGCGGGTTTCAATACAGCAAGAAGCGGTCTTCTCCAACGGATTTATTTAACCATTTTCTAAGAGCGATCAAAACCGATTGTCAGCAAGCGTGCTTTAGCAACAATTGTAAACGAAGAGCTTACAGGAAGAGTCGGATACTTCAATATTTAAAGCTAAAGATCTCATTTTTAAGGATGTTTACTTTCGTTCATGTTGATCAATTATTGTAGTCGCACTGTTTCTATCTCTAAGCTATTTTGTTGTCAATATAATAATATAAAGAGAAAAAAAAAAGCTTGGCAATTGATTTAGGAAAAGATAGGCTGGTATGATTTATTTAAATGTATATTGAGTCTAGAAGGTGCCAATAACTTCTAACATTTAAAATTTTTTTATTTCTATACATATAAGATAAAACCAAACGGATTGTATCAGACGTGAGGTTTAGGAAACCTATGTCGATTTATGTCTTGTCGGCTATCTCTTCTCTTTTATAATAGTAACAAACCATGAGCTATAACTACGAACCTTCGCATTTTTTTGGATAGAAACTGGAATTTTTTGTCTTTTTGACGTAAGTTTTATTCGGGTATTTTACTTGTGGTCTTTTAAAGTCGTTTTTTTAATAGTTCCAATCATGAAAAGGGAACAGAAAATAGGAAACTATAATATATGAGCAGAAATAATAATGAACAGAAAAGATTTGTGATTTGGTCCAAGATTTTAAATTAGCATTAGCAAACAAATAGCTCAACGAAGTTCTGAACTAAAAGAGACCTATATAAACTAACGAGAAATCTACAAAAAATTGTAAGCTGAAAGATACACCTGGCTTTTCTTACAATAAGGTATTTCGGCATCAGGTAATGATTCTTCGTTAGTTCATTGTATACGTGAAACGTCTGTCTGCTAAATAGAAAAGATCTATAGAATAATAATATATATTTCTCCTTCTTCTATAGATTCTATAGATTTCGCCATCATGGAAGTCCTCAAAGGCAGGACCGAGTAAAGATTCTTTAGTTATTTTTCTCACCTTTTTCATATTACTACAGAAATTTATTTAGTTTATCATGTCTTTTAATTGTCTAATGAGTGAAACTTTTTATTTGTTAGAATAGAAGCTTGGTTTTTTGTATTTTCGAAAAAATATCCCTTCTTTAACCTTTGTTTACTTGGGATTTCATTTCGCAAACGAATACTACGATTTGGGGATACTAATATTTGAAAGATCTTCACCGTCATTTTTCTTTTTCTTTCGAATCGTACTGCTTCAAACTCGTTATTTTCGCAATGGACGTCTTCTGAAGGAATTTGTTTTTGCACGATCAAAGATATTCTCAACTATTTTAAGATTCTATATTAATTGTACAATTTCGAAGATTTGCATTTAGGACAAAATGAGATGCTACAAACTTGAAGTTTGTTCTAAGGGATTTTTTTATTTAATGGTGACAAAGATATTTGTTTAAATTATTAAGAACAACAGGATTATTGAAAATAATGGCATATCTTTTAGTTATTAAGTTTCCACAAAATATACTAGCTTACATGCATACATATAGTTCTTCGGATATCAATTTTTATTTGCCTTTTAAGAAAAATTTATTTACTCAAAATTTTCTAACAATATTTATTAAATTATGTAAAATATTAAAATATTAAAATAAATCTCAAACTCGAGATTATTTAACTCCTTTTGCTGTGGCAGATCTTAATACATAACGCTCGTGACAGATAGCAAATATTCGACACCAATCAACGCTGTGGACGACGAAATTTTTTGTCCGCGCGCATTTTTTAGAAGCTATATACTTGTTATCGAAACATTGAAGGGCATTACATTATGCAATTATTGCCGATAAAAATTGCCGAGCGCCTAAAAGCATCACCAGCGTCCAGATAAGCGAATTTAGTTAGGCGCTTATGGGCGCCAACAGTAATGGAAGGGTTAAGCACTCGCATTTGTAGTATGGCACTAAAATTTGTGCATAATTACTTAGTTTCAAGGAAAAATAATTTTCTTATTATCCGCGCATTTGGCCTTTAACACATTATAATCCATGTACATACGCATATTTTTGCATTTTATTTAAGTTTATAACAAAACAACTTTATAACAAAATTTGTATACATATGATGCAATAAATTAAATTTTATTTTTAAAATTTGTTAAAATTACAAATTTAAAATTGTTAAAACAAGCTGTTAGTTTAATGCTCAATTACCAAATGCGTTCAAAGTGAGTGCCGAATCATTTTTTATCAAAGCAATATTCCTTTTTTATGTCTATTTTCAAACATTTATTTTCACTGAAACATTTTTTTGCAATAATATTATTTATATCTTAAGGGGGAACATCCGTTCGAATGTTCGAAAAATGAGTACATTTCCTAGATTTTTTCTTGCGCAACGATTTGATAAATTTTTTTTGATTTTTTGACGATATTAATACAATATCATTAAATACGAAATAAAAATTTTCAGATATCCCACCTTAAATCTATTTTCATGAAAACTAAAAATGGTAATTATTGTCGTACTCCTTTTACATTTATTGTAAAACTAATTATCCGAAATATATTTATGTAGTCACGTAAATACATTTTTATGCTGCTTTATATAACCATATATTTTTTTTTTAAATTTTTTAAAATTAGAAAATTAATTTTTTAGAAAAATTAATTTTCTGTAAAACTGACACATACATATATACACACACAACCATTTTGCGTTGGCTTTTAATGGCTCGCCAAAATTCAAATTTATATTTTTTCCAAATATTTAAATTTATAAATGAGATGGAAGATAAATGTTTAGAGGAAAAAGAAAACTTTGAAAATAGCTTTTTTGATATTCCGAATGATTCTGAAAAAAGTGATAAATTTTCAGATTCCATGTTTCCCTTAAAAGCAAGTATTAAAACTATCGGATTCAAGTTAGTCTAAAAATACGGTTTTCAATGATAATCTGGATTGATATGATACACGAGAAATCTACATGATTTTGAAAATTTTTATAATTTTATGATATAATTTAATGAGAGAAATAAGATATTGTAAATATTTCATTTATTTTTAATTTAACCCTTTCATCGTTATTGGCGCCTATGGCGCCTATTGGCGCTTAATTAAATTCGGTCATTTGGCGCCAGCGGCGCCTTTAGGCGCTCGGCAATAATTGCATAATATAATGCTATTGAGTGTTTCGATAATTAGTATATGGCATCTGAAAAATGCGCGCAGACGAAATTTTGTTGTCCACAGGCGTTAATTGTAGTTGAATATTTATCATTTGCCACGCACACTATGTATTAAGACAATTCTGCCACAGCGAAAGAATTAATTGCAATTTTTATTATATATTACAGAAATAAATCAAACAGTGTTTATGCCCTTTTTTTGCTGACAATGAGAAGATATCAAAATTTTATCACTTGTTTTAAATTTTGCCCAGCTTTGGACGAAATGTTAGATAAAGCTATATGTTCATATATTGTCCAGATAATTCAAATTGTGTTTTTGATAAGAAAGTCGCTTCTTAATACATCTAAAATGACATTATATATATATATATATATATATATGTGTGTGTGTGTGTGTGTGTGTGTGTGTGTGTGTGTGTGTGTGTGTGTGTGTGTGTGTGTGTGTAGATATAAATTTTTATTTTGTTCTTTGCTAGAAACTGCGATTTATGAACGGGTAGTATCATATTTTGGTATCTTAATGGTACCGTATTCTGCTGACAGTCGTTTTCCTTTCTTCTACTATTAAGGAGATTATATTTCTTCACTTATTAAGAAGATTATATAAATCCTTATTAGACTCAAATTCTCATTTGTAGTCTCGAATTTGCATTCATACGGTATTTTCTAAATCTTTTTTTTTAAATCTTTTTCGCTTCTAATTCTCTTCTAATACCTTGTTCAGAATTTTAGAATCAGTTTTTCGAAATGTCAAAATTACGGATTGTGCTTCTGTCTTCACAGTTCTTAGATCCTGTATTCTTTTTAGATAATAAAAGGGAAATCATCAAAATCACTGTGCTAGAGGTTAGAATGAAAATGTTAGTGGTTATTTATTATTTATATGTCTTGATTCTCGCTGTATATCTTTCTAAAATGAAATTCCAATTATTATAATTTATAAGGATTTTGTTTTTTAATCGTACTTTACATGACGGTAATACCCGAAATTTTTCTAATTCACGATTCTAATACCTTAAGTGATACAATTCAACACAAGCTTTTAATTGATTGTGTGATTTTAAAACAATACATATCCACTAAACTTTTCAATAGAAAGAAAAATACAATTTTTAAAGAAAAGTACAAAGCTCGTATTTTACAGAAAATTTATAATATTTGTTTTGACTTCTTTAAACATATGTTTAATATGTAAAATCATAATTATATACAAAACAAAAACACATTTTATTAAAAAAGATCATGGACATGTGTTATTTTAAAAATACATGGGATGTGTGTTATTTGTAAACAATATAAATTGTTTACGTTTATTTATTTATAATTTATTTATAATTTATTTATTACATGAAACCAGATTTATACATAGAAAACAAAATTTTATTATTAAAATATTCACATAGATGGCCTCTATAAGCTATAGTTTTTTTATTAAAAATCTGTATTTATCGAAGGTTATTGAGAAATTTCTTCGTAAAAGAATTTAACCTTTTTCATCATTAAAGAATTTAATCTTTTTCATCACTAAAGATGTTAGGTCCAATTGTTTAATATCATTTATTTTTTTAACATTTATTTTCCTCTTTCAACAACACAAGAGCTGGAGATGTAAAGTTTCTAAAATACATAATATTTTAAAACTATTATTTTTAGTACTAAAAGTACAGATACTTGTGTGATTTTTAAGACAAATTTCTAATTAAAAATTCAAAGAAGAAAATTACGTTATTAAATTTATTTTGAAATATAAATTAATTTTATGCAAAATACAGTTTGAATTGAAATATGAACATTAAATTTTTATAATTTTGACTATACCATTTTTTTTTCAATATATCACGGAAGCATCAAGTTTTATTTTTATCAAAACAAGTTGCTACTTTTTCCCATCTCGTTATCAATCATTAAAAATATAAAAAAATTATTATTAAAATTATTTAAAATTTTTATTTCTTCTTTTTTTTACCATTGTACCGTTTCTTTTTTTTACTCATAATAATTTTTGTACTTTTTTTGAAATTTTGAATATTTGATACTTTGACAAGAAAAAATGATCTAGAATTCGTCTCTTTGACACTAAAAAATATTTTATTAAATTGCCAAATCGGAGCAAAAAAGGAAAAGATTTCTTTGCTTTGATTGGTCAACCAAATGCTTCAAAATGCTTTCATAGCAAACAAAATATATTCCTAACAAAGTATATCCTTAACAAAGTATATCTCTAGTTCCAAAAGAAAAATTTTTTTATGGCAAAAATCAATCGCTGCCTTATGTTGTTGTCCTCGAGTTTTGTTTCACAAAAATTAGTCATAATTATCTTGTGACTCCATGTTTTAAAATATTTTAAGCAATCAAATTTTTAATAGAAAATTGCCATTATTAAAGTGGTCTTTTTTTATTCTCCTTTCATAGATAAATTGATTATATATAATGTATGAATTATTTCTTATTATATAAAAAGAGATCTAAGAAGTATTTAAATTTTTTAAAATTTTGCTATAGGCAGAAACACATTAATATTGACATTAATATATAAATACGTGAAAATTTGACTGTGGATTTGTTTTTTATAGCTGAATTGGCTGTACTAATTCAGAGTTTATCTCTTTCTCTTCACATTGGAAGAAGAAAGATAAACTCTGAATTAGTGCAGCCAGTTCAGCTATAAAGAAGATTTTATGTTTGCGCCAAAGATGTAATTTCGAAACTATCACGAACTACAAAATATTTTTGAAATTATTATATTTTTTTATGATGAATTTTTTTCTTAATTTTTTTTTTTCTACTTGAAAGTAGCAAATATTTTTTGAAAAAATATTTGCTATACTTTATCACGCTAAATTGAGGTCCAATAGAATTGAGATTCAAGTACAAATCGTACATACAAACTAAATATTTAAGAAATGTTAAGAAATTTATGGATAAAGATATATACTATTAATTTTTAAACGAGTTTATTATTATTTTTATTATTAAAAGGCAGTCACTTATTGAAGATTTTCATATTGCAGACACCGTATATATTGCTTATATATACTTGCAAAAATAACTTTTCTCAAGCATGAATCCACAGATTCTCTACTAACTTCGTTCATTTATATTTGCAAGTGACAAAATACACGCAACTTAGTCGAGAAAACTCAAACGCTCATCATCTCAAATGATCGTTTCTCATATTTCATTTGATTCTACAGGATCAATGCGTGATACGCAGGTGTTTCGCGATGCATATAAAGGGGATTCAGATGGACAGATACAGAAGGGTCCTTCTTTCGATATGTATTCACGAAACCAAATGGCAGCACATAATGGTGATCCTAAATTTTTGGAAAAATTCTCGAGCTAATCATCACAATCGTAAGCCTTACCTGGATCGACGGTTCCTTTTCATAAAACCGTGAGAAACAGTGTTGGTGGAATCTTGAAAGCATATACAGGATACAGGAGCAGTAACGGAAAATAGGAAAGAGAGATGGAAAAGAGGGAATCAAAGAAAATAAGGAGTATGAGAGAAAAGAATTCCGTAGTATTCGCTCCACCGGGGAATTAGCCATCAAACGATGCAGAAGACCCCACAGTGAAATATCCTTTTCTTCTTTTCACGCGACATTCGTGTATATTGTCATCTTTTGCTCGAAAAAGAGAAGGACATCCGATTGTATTTCTGTTTATTCATCGCACAGTTGCCATTCGCGAATACATTTTATCTTGAAAGATACAAAGGACATTTACGAATCCCCTCCGATTTTAATGAAACAATTTATTTGTAAAATAGAATTCCTTTTTATTTGATAAAAGTTAGTTTGAAGGAAGGATAAACTAGAATTGCATCCTTTTTGTAGACTGCTTTTAAAAAATTTTGAAATAGTGAGATATATAGAGGAACATGATTTATTTATCGAGAAAAAAACTTCAACAAAAAATTTCAAAATTAGAATAAAGTCGTTCTTTAATCATGCTTATTTTTTTAATTATTAAAATTATTATAAAAGTAAGAAAAGTTATTCTTTTCTAAATTTATTCATATATATTCTCAAAGATTAAATTATTCCATTTTTAATGTCAACAACTATGCAAAAATTTGCCAATAGGATTAAAAATAATTTAAAAATAAATCATTTTTTTTTTACGTTGAAAATATAAATTTGCTTCGAAAATCTTTTTATATCTTTAATAGAACGAGTTTTTGTGTATAACGAAGATAAAACTTTGGGTGTAATTTCATATTCTAAATTTGCGCTTAACAAGTAGAAAAATATTTATTTCTTAATTTTGCGAAATATTTATTTCTTAATTTTGCGAAATATTTATTTCTTAATCTTGCAAAACCTTTATTTCTTAACTTTGCATATTTTACAAATATTTTATTAAAATCACATTTTATTAAAATCAGAAAAGAATATTTCACATGGATGTATATTATCAAAAAAAACATTTAAAAAAATGAGAAATTATTTATATTTTAAAAATTTCTTAATTCAAAACTGTTTGGGCAAAATAACAGTTAGAAAAGAAATTGATTTCAACATACATAATAAGAAAAATCTTTTTAAGAGATTAATAAGACTCTATATGTGAAAACACAAAAGGGGATAAAAAGAGTTATTATAATCTTGAATTGAGATTTATTTATACTTGGTATAGGATCAAGAAAAATTCGTGTTCTATGCACATTAATCAAAGCAAAATTATTGTTCGGAGGAAAAGTAATTTTCTGTGAAATTGATGCGCTAGCATTCTACGTCTGGCTTTTAATGTCTGCGAAATTCAAATAAATCTTATTACAAAGTGTTCTTTATTTAATAGCTTTGTTTATAACTTTTTAATAAACAACGAGCAACGGCAAAAATTTCTTGGTGATTATTCAGAATAGTGACTTTGACATTATATGGCAAGGTCAAGACAGTTCGACCTAGCACTTCTATTCCAAACATTTACGAAGAACCGGTATTAACAATTTCAAACTACGCTTGATTTTCATTCAGTTACATGCAAATTAATATATCTTGCTCTAACGGCTACGCAAAATCGTATTATAATAACAATGCAATTGCTCTTTGCGCCCAGAATAATTAAATGTAACACAATCGTTTATTGGGCGTCTCAATAACGCGGTGCATCCGTATTTTTGCTCCCATTGAAACCTGTGGACTTACATCAGCTGTCCAGATTTCTTCTTTGAGTCGTGAGACTGGGAGGAACAGGAAATTAATTTATGCTACAGCACATTCCTTGTTTTCTCGACCAGGTGACCGGTTTTCCATTTCAAGGGGCTGTCCACCCTTCGTGTGACTAGCCACATAGATTCGCGTTCTCGGGGCGTGTGAAAATACACATAGGTCTATTGTTTTCTTACTTTCCATTCTTTCCACTTTTTCGTCTCTAGCCTCGCGTCTTTTATTTCATATGATCTTTGAAATGATCTGGACCTGTCCTCACATTGCTTTTCTTCAAAATCACGAAAAGCGAGATGAATCTTGAAAGGTGGAAATTTCGATTATTGAAAGATACGCTAGTACGCAGGTAGTGGAAACGAACGAATGGAATGATTGTAAAAAATGGAATTCAGGTTTCAATCTTTGCTATTTTTAACGACGTCGAAGTTTTGTACATATAATGAAAAGGAAGGGACTTATATATGCTTGTCAAACTTTGTTTTTTTCTGCTTATATCCATGATATAAATTTATTTTTACAAAAGGATTTAATATACACTACTAAAAAAAAATAGGAAACATTTTCCATACCTTAAAAATTGGGCTATTTTCAAACCGACGAAAAATTATCGTAGATAAAAAATTAAAAAAGCATTTTGAAGCTTGAAATATCATCTTTAATACGCTATCGACGATTTTTTTTTAAATTTGTTTATCTTCCTTGTTTTGTGCTTTAAAAAAAAACTACATTATTTTGTTCCTTAAAATTATGTATTTTTGACACTCGATAAAAAAATTTCTCTCGAAACATTCAACTCGAATTATTTTTAGAAATAATGTCAATACTCGGCGAAAAATCGTTGCAGACAAAAAACTGAAAAAAAGAACACGTATTGAAGTTTTAATTGTAACGTAACATCAATAGTTTAAAAAAATTTTTATTTTTGAAAAATACAGGTTTAGTAAAATTGTCTCTGTCAAAAAAAAAAAATCGTAAAAAAATTTTTTAAACATTTTATAAGCAAAATGTAGTTATGGAATTAAAGTTGAATTTTTTGAAATTTTTTTATTGACTTGCAGTGCCAAAACATACATAATTTTAAGAAACAAAATATGTTTTTTTTTTAAAGCACAGAACAAGAAAAATAAAAAATTTTTTTAATTTAAAAAAATCACTGATAATATTTTAAAATTAAAATTTCAAGCTTGAAAATGCTTTTTTAATTTTTTGTCCACGATAATTTTTCATCGAGTTTCGCGGTTTGAAAATAGCCTAATTTTTAGAATACGAAAAATATTGCCTATTTTTAGTAGTATATTTTAATACATTTATCAAAAATTTTAATATTATTATGCAACTTTATAATTATAATATGTAATAATATTTATGATATTAAAATAAAAATCCCAATTTTGGAAAGAAAATAGAAAGATTGAATTAATTTTTTCTCTTTTGTATTTCTTTTTTCGAAATTATTTAACTAAAACAATTGCTATTCATATATAGTTCAAAATTCAATACAAATATTAATTTAATTTCTAAAACAGTCTAATTTAACATATAATATATATGTGAAATGTGTGTGCGACTTTTGAAATCTCATTTAAATTAATTAATTAGATTTCTTAGATATATACCTCCTTTTTTATTATATCTATCAAGCATTTTTACAAATACTAATGTAAAAGAAGCAATGCAAGATTGTATTTAACGATTCATGTACCAGCTGGAGCTAAATATTTCTCAGTAGAAGACATTTAAGACGCTCGAAGACATTTTCGAGGCATACATATGTTACGAAGAGTATGGATTTAGCTTGAATGAGAGCAGTTTCGCGGGACAAAGCGGTCATCGTAATCGACCGTAAAAATGTCCCGAATTCGTTAATCTCTTTTCTTTCGCCTTCCTGGTCCTTGATTAGGGTGCTGACGGTTTCCTGCCCACGAGAAGATCCGCCATAATGCTCTTTTGTCTAACCCTCCTGCTCCAGTTTCTCTTTGCATGGCTAACTCGATTTTTTTTTTTTTTAGAATGTCATAATTGAATTATTGCTATGGAAATCTTTTCTAATATTTTTTATAAATGCTTATCCAAATATAATGCAAAATAAAAATTTCCAGTATTTGTTTTTCTTAATTATATATATATATATATATATATATATATATATATATATATATATATATATTAATAAAATAATAAATAAAACACATATGTATATATATTTTTTTAAAGGTAAAAATCTATGCAAATATAGAAAAACGTTATATGTTTGTATAAAATATTATATTTAGATCATTTAAGATTTATTTAATTATTTGTGATTACGTCTATTTTTGTAGCAATCTATAATAAATTTTTCATGTATATTTTTCAGTTTATTTATTCAGGTTTTTAAGCTCATACTTTGCATCTTTTTTTAATGTTATTTCAATGAAGTTGCTTTTTTTATGCTTACTATCTAATATTTGTACTATTTCAGGCTTGTTTCTAAAGCAGCGAATGACTGAGAATGTTATTTACAAAAAGATATCCTTTTTTCTTATCCGATTCGTTTTATCTCCGGTATAATGTTTTATAAGCATATTTCTGATGATGATTTAAACTTATGTAATGCATGCCTAATGCATATGTATGTAAATTTTGAATTTTTATTTTTTTCAATATTTTTTTGAAAATATTTAGATATAATCAAATTTTTGAATAATTAAACAATTTTTGCACACACACATACAAGGGTAAAAAAAAGTCTATTACATATAAACGTGATGGATATTTGCATATGTAAATCTTAATCATTTTCTCAAATATAATAATCTATTAAATCGCAGAAATTTTATGAAAGGGCGATTTTTTAAAATATCTTTTTTGTTTTTGCGCCATGATTTTAGCTTTCTTTATTCGTTTATTCTATTTGTACAATGTAAGATTTTATTATTCTCTTTACGATAGACGCCAGATTCTGAAAAGTATCCCAACGCATTGCAGTAACAGCAATTGCAGAAAAGTCTAGCGAGAGGTATCATCACGACGAATCGTAAAGCGTCACGGTTGCCTTTAAAGCCGACATGCCGTGGATCTCGGACGTTACTACGATCGCACGATCCTCACGTACGGATCTCGCATCGAAAAGGTTGTGACGCGTGGAATCCGCAGGCTCTCGGTGGCATTGAGCCCAGTCGAAGCAGAAGAGCGAGGAAGAGGAAGGGGGAGGGAGGAGGGGATAGGAACACGTGGTTCCCATTCATGGTTGCCCGTGGTATACTACTACAGTTTGTGTGACTGGAGGTTGAATAGGTGGAGGATGAAAGTCGAAGAAAGAGAAACAGAGAGAGAGAGAGAGAGAGAGAGAGAGAGAGAGAATGGGATGGCGATGTTGCCCGTGTTAGAGAGTAACCCCCGTAAGGTGAGGGTGAGAAACGGAATCAGAGGCGGGATCGTCGCCGTCTACGATAGGATAGAGAGAAGTCCACTACTACTACATCGTCATCCCTCGAACTCGAAATAAGAAACTGTCTCGACCTCGCGTCGGTGTTCGAGTCAAAATTTTTCGTCTCTCTTTGATTCCAGTCTAACATCTACTTTGATGCTTTGAGCAGTCAAATCACTTTTTTAAATTTATGTGCAATTTATGTGAAAGAGATGTTTTATTATTTTTTTTTTTTTAATTAAAAAAGAACGAGCAATTTACATTTTATTTCTCGCACATGAAATTAGAATAACTCTTATAAATTCTTTGATAAACTATTATAGCTTCATATTTTGACTGCATACATACATAAAGTATCATATATACACAATCAGTATTAATATGATCGAGAAGAGAAGGGAAAAGGTTTGTTGATAAAATGTGATGTCTAGTTAATGCAAGAAGTAAAAACTTTAAAATATGTCAATAATTTGTTGTACAGATTTGTTATTATTTCTTTTTATATTTCTTCACCTATAACTCGTATGTAGCTCAGGCTGTTTTACTTCTTTTTGTGTTTGATTTTCTTTCTCCCACATAGTCTTTTACCGAAGAATTTTGAACGATAAATACGCGCGGCGTATAACTCAATATCGGGCCATACGAAAAAGAAGGCGGCGGGCACAGAAATGTTCATGGTTCGACCTCGAGGGCAGACCGAGCGGGGCATTAAAAGGGAGAGGACATTAAGAACCGCCACAGATCTTGTGTATAAGGATCCGCAGCCGCGAAGAGAGGGTGAAGGGGACGCCGTTGGTAGAGAAAGATAAAAGGAGGCTGGGTGGAATGGAGGGGAAGGTGGCGAGGGAGGCGGAGGCAAGGATGTTCACGTATGAGGCAGGACCTCATAACTCCTTATAATGTCCTCTTTTGCGGATGCCTAGCATACACCCCCGTTCCCGTATGCCATCTCGGGAACACCGTGAACATACTCTCTCTCTCTCTCTCTCTCTCTCTCTCTCTCTCTCTCTCTCTCTCTTTCTCTCTCTCGTTCTTTTTCACTCATTCTCTCTTCCCTATCTTTTCTGTATTCGTTTCTCTCTTTCCCGCTCGCTCTCTCTTCATCGTCCAAGTGTAGGTGGTTTGTGTGTACGTGCCATAAGGCCTGCTTGCAGTCTCTACCTCCCGGCCGTTTCACCTCCCATCCTCCCTCGGGAGCCTGTGTACTTCTATATGCCCTTCTATACGAAAGCCATACCTTCGCCAAGGGAATAAGAGAGTTAATCTTGATATAATGGCCGCGACTGTCGCGGCCCACAAGACAATAGTCCAAGATATATCGTTAGCTTCGCCCTTTCGCGTCTCGGCGCCATTATACCGGCACGCTCGATTCTCTTTCCTTCTTCTCTTCTTCTTCGTCGTCGTTGCCGTCGTTGTCGCACTTGTCTTTTTATTCGCGTTCTTATTCAGCTTCACGGGTGTTATGGTGTACATGGAGTTTCGGCGCAACGATAATGCGATTCGCGCTCGATACGCCACCGATACGAGCTTCGAGTCTAAAGGCGGGAACCAAGGCTTTTCATACCCGAAGCTGGGAGAAACCATTGATTAGAATCGCAGGTTATAATCACATATGGAAACATATATTTTGTTTGATATTGTATTTTTATAAAATTGTAACAATTTGTAATTGGTTTTATTTTATCACACTTTTGAAGATATTTGAAGATACATAAATTGATCTTCACAACAAGTTTGTCGCATTAAAGAGAAAAGTGTACTTGTCAAAAATATTATTAATTATTTTTAACTTTAGAGAATAATTTCATTAAAATAAAATAATATAACTGCTATTTCCTAGCACGCTAATCATTTACTTTAGAGTTTATGTAGAACTTTATTTGAGATTACAAATTGTTTATGTCTGCATTTTATGTCGTTGAAACAGCGCTAGCCTGTTGCGCTATTTAATGATTTCCTTTTTATTGAACATTCGAAACGTAAAACGTCAATTCGAGAGAAAACATAAGCGTGAATCGCAAGCTTGAAAAAAATCTTTGGACGCCACAATTTTGTCGAGTTACCGCGATCTCTCTAATCACGAAGAAAAAGAGGGAAGATGAAGGGGAGGGGAGCGAGGAGCCCTATTCTCTTCTCGACACCAGAACTCTTAAAGACCTCCACCAGCTTCTCCCCATCTCCTCGTCAGCCGACTCCCCCGCAAAATCATAATCTGATCTCGTATTAAGGATCCGTTCTTGCGCTTCGTTCTCTCCCCTTCCCCTTCTTTCCTCCCTTGATACTCCCCTATTTTTATGCAGATCAGAAACGAGCGCCCCGAGGTGGGAAGCTGCGCTATAAACGCTTTATAATCTCGGTTTCGCTCGCTTGTACGTGCCGTCCGTTTCCAACGGGTATACTTCCACACGTTCGTGAAGGGCCAACGGGTATATTTCCACACGTTCGTGACGGAAATCGATTAATCTTGAAGGGAACGGAATTACGAACTTCTCAATCGAGATAATTGATGAATAAAGTTTATCGAATAAACATATATGCGATCGAAACATCTGCAAAATTGAACGGAGTATTAAATCTTTACCCGTATATTCAGCTGCAGGTGTCTTTTTAATAATGGAATGTCACACTATCATTGTGTATCTTTCCTGCCACGGATAATAAAGAAGATTAGTGCTTACTTCAAATGATAAAAATTATATAATTCTGCAATATCGAAAGTTAAATATATTTAATGTAATCTGTCAGTATTGATTACACAGTTTTATGTAGCCTAATTGAATAAATACGGCTTCTTTTATTAATCTTGTGTGTCTGTGTGATTGTACTTATTCTTCTATACGTTTACTCATTGTATTTAACTTCGAAAAAATAGCATTAGCCTCTCGGTATTTTTATACAGTGCCTGGTGTTTAAGGCGTCGAGGCGGAAAGACGAAGTCCGTTAACGATGTAGGATCGCATTAAACGTATTCGGACGTTACTTGACAATGAATTAGGCACCCCTGAGCCGGTGCGACATCGAGGGGTAACCGACAGGACATGCGAGGATTCGGCTGCTTCTTCTTTCGCACAATGGTTTCCGGGTTTCGTGGCATTGCCTCCCGAGGGGAGAAATTACCCATGAAATATTGACGGACTCTGCGAGCATTAACCCTCCATCCAATTGCATCGCGCACGCTGCATAACCAGCACTTATGACGTTCATGTTTCTCGTACAGGTGCGCTAACCGTACATCTACCCCTGAATTCTACGTTCCATTCTCCTCTATTATCAACCGCGAGATCCGCGCTGCTTTTATTAGTAATTTACAATTGTCGAAGGAGCATTTTCTCTCTCCCAACACGACCGACCAAACTCTTTAGAGCGGATACGCGCGAATGCTTACCTCTAATCTCTATAATTTTGAGCAACTCGCGCGAGGTGTTTGCGTTTCAAAAATTGACCAGCCTCGACGAAAGTATCGATTTACTTAAATTATACCATGTATTACACGAAGTGCTAATATTTTTATTAACTGCACGAAATCGTGCCAATTCTAACATTATTATTCAGATTATATCTAATGCTTAAATGTTTTAATAACCGAATATGACATCAGCGCAGACAGATTCTAGTTTTTTTTTTTCCCCCAAAGAACGCAGTATTTTAATCTCGTACTGGCCACGTACGTCACGCTCGTCCCGCTCCTACTATTACTATTGTTTTTAGCGGCGAGAGGAAGAACTTGCTGAGCGGAAAATCGGCCCGATAGATTCGGGGATGTTGCGCCCGGTAAGGGTGATAATGCGGTGTATTTGTGTATGTATGCGAGCGCGCGCATGTTTTTCTGTGTGTGTGTGTGACAGACCGAGAGGGTGGAAACGTCGATCGCGCCGCACACCGCTGATGCTTGTAAGAATCTACTTGGCGTACTTCTCGGTAGAAGCGTATCCAGAAGGGCATCTCGGAGGGGTAGTTGGCGTGGCCATTAATTCATCTGCTCGTTGATTGCCTGGCGGCCCCCGCGGCCCGTCGCTCTTTCTCTCTTTCTCTCTCCGCACTTTTCTAATTAATTTCTAACTCGAGGTTAGCCTCATCGGCCGGCCGGCGCGGCCTGCCCTCCTCCAACGATTCCTTCTTCGCGTGGTAAGAGGGAATGGAACGTTCTCGTCGTCACTTTTATAGGCTGGCGTAATCGATGCCGACGACGGGGGCGAAGTGAAGCAGTGAATAGTCTGGACAAAGCTACCAACCTACGCGCGGACTTGCGACTAACTTCGCAAGGAGAGATCTAGATCTCTGATTATACATATAAAGCACGCATACAGTCTGCAAACAATGTAACCGGCAATTATTCACGAATCGCTTTTCTTCTGTCTGTTTCGTTTGCTTTAAACTTTAAATAATTAATTTTGAATTATAAGCAATTGACAATTTATCAAAATTGTAACATATTCAAAAGTAGATATAAATATTGTTATAGCAAAACAGAGAGAGAGAGAGAGATGAAAAGTAATTTTAGAGCTATAAATAATAAAATCTCGCATTCTAATTCAAGATACTTTAATAAGAAAATTTTAATTTCAATATTATTGGAGCAAAACAGCAGAAAGATATTTAAAACTTATGTTATATGGCATTTGCAGAAGTTCATTGAATTGATAAATGATGCAAATGCTCGATGCTGCGCGCATATATAATTTCTATCTTGTCTTCATTAAGTAGCTCGTTTCTGGTCGCGTGATATTGACTCGTCGTGTCCTCGTTTACTCGAATCAGATCAGTTGCGCGCGACTAATCGTGTTAAATCGCACCACTAAAATAGAAGAAAACGATATTTCTCATATACGCGAAACAATATCGTGTCAACGTTATTTATTACATGTATAATCAAGCGAATGAGCGCTATTAGTGATTTCGGGTCAATCTCATCGATCTTGGAAAAAAGATCAGTATTTTTACTCCAGATAAAGGATGCAAAATAATTTGTAACGCTTAAGTGATACCGATAACGAAAACTATCTAAAATAAGTCGTTATTATTATCGCATTATTAATTTTCCAGCTGAATCCGCTAATGAAGAGACTTCAAATTGTTTTGTCAATATATGAATACCCAGCTTTTTAAAATTCTTTATTATTAATAATTGTACGATGATGAAAAAAAAACTTTATGTTCCCTTTTTCGAAGTTTATTAATTTTACAAAAGGATATACTTTTTATCAAATAGGATTCTGTTTTATAAATATTCATCTATCTTGATTGTCGCTCATTAACGTTTAAGGTATCACGTGGCTTTCCGATTTCTTGCGTTGCGTTGGCGCGAGACACAAATCACGACGTTCCGATCGCGTGATTGGATCTTATTGTTATCGTGGCTCGCGGACTTGTCATTATTTCTAGCATTTTTTTTTTTAAATTATCGTTATACATCAAAGCGATCATTATTCTAGTACGTTGGCGTAAAAAGGGAACGCAGCCTTGATAATTAACCGCAACACATTCACTTATATAATTATAAGAATTTTAGTCCACGCTAGAGAGTGATGGAGTCATTGACGCAATGCGGACACGCGTTGGATAATGCTCGGAGAAATAACCATAGCGTGACCGGACGTGTAATTTCTAAAAAAACTGCAACCCGCGCGCGCGTTCGCTCGTAATCGCTCGTCATGGCGTTCCATGGCTGCAGACAACACAGAAACAAGTTTCGTAATCTCGTTGCTATGCCTAATTAAAGTTTTAGTTTCTAGATGCAGTATATCTCGAATTGTCAATTGTACTTTGTTCTCGGCTGCTCGAGAATTATTTATCGATGGTTTACGTATCGATGCTACATTAATCTCGCCTGTCAGTAATCAAAATAGATGTAAATGATGGATAATGATCTGTCAATAAAGATGCATATCGTTAATATCGAACAAAGTCTCGATGATTAAACTTCGAGAATATGATCACATTTTTAAATTACGACTCCATATTATGTTGATTATATTAAATTGCATTTTTTTTTTATAATATATTGTGACAGAAACAGATTTATTTCCATGTATCAGAGGTTGTTGATAAGTTATTCGAAATTCAATTTTTTTTAATGATAAAAAAATATACTTACGTCATTTGGGGATTTTTGGAGTAGAGATCTCATAATATTAAAATGAATTATTTTGATTTCTATTGAAGTTAATTGGATAATATTGGATGTTAGTTGATTCAACTTCCGATTAATAAATAAGATATATATATAGAGATGTAATAGAGAACGTAATTTCACGAGAGTAAGAAACCGAGATTTCCTTGCGCTTATCTTGTCGCTGCTACAATCTGCTCTCAGGTCGTTTATGGCTGCCGGCGTTTTCACTTCGAGTGCCTTGACTCCGGTTCGTCGATGCTTCTAACTGGCTACCCGCAGGATAGCCAGCATCTAGCCAGCCTTGTCACCTCGATGACAAGAACTACTCGAGCGTTTAAGGATCTTGCGTACCCGGTTTAAAGGACCTCGCGTAAACAAAAGGACTCCAGCACTAACCGAAAGCTGCAACACTTTTTTTTTTCCTTTTGCTCCCGCTTTTCCGTCTCTCGCTCTTCCTGCCTTTGTCTCTCTCTCTCTCTCTCTCTCTCCCTCCCTCTCTCTTTCGACTAAGTGTGCCATTATGTCGCTATAGACTGCGCCCCATACACGCGTGTAATAAAGCAATGAGAAAGAAAGACGGCGATCGGACGAAAGACAGAGAGAAGAGAATCGAGCGGTCTGTGCGGTGGGCAGACTTGGGCATTGTGATGCAAATGTGTCTAATCGGCCGAGCCAGCCGACCATATGTCCGTTTGTGCGCGACGAGCCCCGACATTTGCGCTCTACACCGAGAGAGGTACACGCTAAAACCTAACCATTAATCATTATTGCGCACTAATGATGATCGCGGACATCGCTTACTTAATCGTACGTTTTGTTCCCGACAACTTCGAACGCCGATGCGACAAGAGCTGTCGCTTTAACCGCCGCTCAGCGTCGTTCCTCACATTCTTGCGAGAAGAATTCCGCATTGAGTTCGTGTGCGGTATAAACTCCTGTATTTACATCTTCCTTCGCATATATACTTGCTTATTCTTGATTCATTCTCTAGACAGCTGGCTATTTTTGTATCTTTTCCCGTTAAGATAAATTTAAGAATAGGTCGAATAAAATGAAGAGATAGAGAGAGCAATCTGTATTGAAATACTAATTTATGATAATCGAGAGTTCAATAATTTTGACTAAGAAAAAAATATACTTTAGATTGATTAATAAATTTATAATTACTGTTAAAATCAAGATTTTTGCTTCCTCGTAGAGGAAGCTTTGTTTTTATAAATTTTTTTTTTTTTTAATTTTGATGCCGATGAATGTGTTCAGAATGTTTTAAAACGAAAAACATGTTTTTATAAAATGTCCATAAAATGTCCGTAAATTTTGAGATAACGGGCTAAATTTTTTTATATGAATAGAATATCATTAAAAGTTGGTTGGTATTGTACTTAACTAGGATCGGTGAAGGAGTTTATTTTTTATAAAATTTTGAATTTAAAAAAAAATTGTTCTAACTTCCGCAAATTTTGAGATATTGATCTAAATATTTTTATATGAATGGAATATCATTAAAGGATGATTGATATTGAATTTGATGAGAATTGGTAAAATGATTTATTTTTTATGAAATTTTGAATTTTTTAATAAATGTCTGTGCGTGCTTTAACTTCCACAAATTTTTAGATATCGGGCTAAATATTTTTACGTGATTAGAATATCATTAAAAATGATTGGTATTGAATTTGATGAGAATTGATGAGAGTTGACTTTTTATAAAATTTTGAATTTTTCTAAAAAAATATTACAGATATTATGGAGGAAAAGAAATAAAATTATGAGGAAGCAGAGTGCAAGTTTCTAATTTACACAATTTTTTACTTGTTTCACGTGTGAACGTATTGAATATTAATGAAAATGTTTTTTTTATTTTCTTAATTTATTCTAATAATACAGATATCTCGATTTGGATTGACTGTCGCGTTAATTAACTCGGATCACAGAGGCTGCACTGTATTTGAGGACGTGATTTAAAAAGAGTCAGATGTCTCGACATCTGCCTTCCGTCTCGCAGCTTAATTCCAAGTTCGTCGCGGCAACGACGACGGTAATTCGTACGTTCGTAACTTGATACAATTCCATCCCGATCGTCGCTCGTCATCCGGCTATCCGGCCTAACCGCGGCATCTATATGCTAATGACGGCCGATTCATTACGCAAAACGCAGTACGGCCATTATCTTTCTCTCTCTCTCTCTCTCTCTCTCTCTCTCTCTCTCTCTCTTTTTATCCTTTTGCCAGAGGCGCGGGAGTGATGTCCGGGGAAAAGTGCGTGGAAACAGAAATGCGGGGATGTGTGGAGGGGAAAAAAAAGGAAGGAAAAAGGAGCGGAGGAAACAGGCGATCACCCGGTAGCAGCCGATTTCCATACGCGTTAACGGCAGTTCGCGTCGACGGCAGTTGGTACTCGAGAAAGAGAGAGAGAGAGAGAGAGAGAGGAAGGGAGGGAGTGAGAGAATGTTTCGCGGGCGCATTACCGCGAGCTCCGACGTATATTTAGGCCCCCGATTATTTATGATTACGATTATCCCGGACGGCTTTCGAGCGCTTTATTGAATGTTTAGCATGTGCCGGCCACGCTAATTCTGAGCCGTACGTTTATAGCATATGGGGGTGGGGTGTGGGGAGGGAGAGAGCGAGATGGCCTGGGAGCAGCATCATCCTCTTTCCTCCTACATGCGTTCTCCTTAGACGAGTTTTCGCTCTGTCGCTAATTCGACCCGTTCGATCAAATTACTCGCCGGCGAAACAGCCTCAACCCCCTCCTCCCCTCCCCTCCCCCCTCCACCCCTCTGTACCTTCTTGCCCGAGTTTCTTTTTACCCTTCCGCCGTGCTCTTCCACCGACTAATGATGATCGTTAATCTCCCTTCTTAGTCTTCTTCCACAACCGGGAAATATCTCGTTGGCGATTCTATATGATAATCATTTCCGCCGCGAATGAATTTAAGCGCGAGCCGAAAAATTGATGTGTGGGGAAGGGGAAGGGAGGGGAGATTGGCTTCGAGATCGACGGTGGATGTCGTTAACTAATTATAGTTGCGCCCGCCAAATGGTCGCCTATGCCGCCGCGAGTACTAATGAACACTTGAGTAAACACCATTTTACCGTTTTCTCTTCGCGTCTCGGAGCTATCTTGAAGCGGCATTGAATCGTCTCTAGCAAGAAGTTGAATGTACTAATGACATCGGTGGGAGAAAGCAGAGATTTTAGCTCGCAAAGTATGCTTGAAGAATCAACATTCGAGACTTTCGGTACAGAATCTTTTACAGATTGCATTTTCAATAACATTGGTACATTTTTTTCATTATATCTATATTTTTTCAACTGTATCACTAGTTTAATTTTTAATTTTTTCTAAATATTTATAAGATATTACTAGTTTGATTTTTTTATCATTAGTTTAATTTTTTTTTTTTATATTTAAGATATCAATATTCGATCTTTGATGTAATAAGAAAAAAACATTGTTATTTTAGAAGTAGACAAAATAGTATTTAATAATAATATTATTTAATAAGTATAAAATAATTATATTTAAGAAGCTTAAATATTATATTTAAAATAAAAGAAATTTCTCTCTCTCTCTCTCTCTCTCTCTCAATTATTAAAAACTATTATTTCAATAAATATATCTATAATTTCTTTTATTTTATTTTAAATATTTTTTATAACAAGTTAAGGAATTAATAATTGAGGCTCTAAAATGAAAATCACAAATTTGAACTTTCGCGGGCTAATAAGAATCAAACGCGGATTTCATAGAAAATAACTTTCCTATATTTTATATTATATATAATATAAAAAATATTTCAATATACTATAATTTAATATAATAGGAGGAAATATCTTTTTACATTGATATCTGTTAACAAAAAATAACTTTTTGAAATAATACTTTATTGAAACCGAGCTGTCTCTTGTAAATGGTTGTTTTCAATAGTCGGTGCATTTGAAATGTGCTCAACACACTGTACTTAAGGTGCATATAAAATTTTCCCCGTTTGCGGCAGCGTACTCTATATGCGACTGCGACCGACCTTGCAGTCTAAGAAAAACAATGAGAAGTGGCGTGTGTATACGGCGGGGCGATACGTATGCGGGCGTGCGGCTATTTCGGGTCACAAATGTTTCGCGCTTCGACTACGAGTCGCGCGGACCGTTTGCGTGCGCCTGCCGGCGCGGCGTAGGTGGCGTGCAATTTATCCGAAATAATTACCGCGACGACGATACCGGAACGGGTGCCGGATTTGGGACACGCGGGCGCGCCGGGGAACTCTATTTCGGGGCGCGGATGTTTCGACTTTAATTAATCGGTCCCTTTTGTAATGTAGGTGGCGTCGCGCGCGCTCCCGCCGTAACGTTCGAAATAACCGCGTAAGACATAACGCCCCGATAGCGTAACCGGTTTCGCGATAAATCATCCGCTGTGTGATGCTAATTGACAAGAAGCGATTGTTAAACTTTCGAGCGTTTGCCGGCGTCGGAAATCATCACTGGCCGGGCTATATAATCGTTGCTACGTGTGAGGAACGTTTCTACATGGAACGTGATACATCTCTTGCGAGATCTTTTATGATCGAGCCATCACTTTACATGATTCATCATTTCTTATAATTTATTAAAGTTTTATATAACTGAATTTATATCAAAATCTCTCATACCTCTTTCACGCAGATCTGTTTTAGAAAGAAGATCGCCGTATTCTACATCACTTCCACAAAATTTAATTATTCCTCTTCTTAATTTTGAATATTTAATATTTTAATATTATTTATTAACGTTACATACAGTCCATCATATTTCCACCTTATTTCATACATTTATACATTTATGAAAGCGCACGTGCGATCTAATATTACAACGTTCATTCTTTTCTATAATACTTTTAATATTTTATCTCTTGAATATTAAAAAGCGACTTGAAATCACATTTGCTGCGAGTCCACGATTGTTTCTGAAATTCAGCGCGTCTCGGAGGTAAACGTCAGCTATTTTCGGACCGTAACGGCTCGCGTATAAAAGCTGATTCGTAGATAACTTCCTGTCGTAGCATATGGTGAATCGTGAACCGCGCGTATTCGCTATTTCAACTGAGAATGATAATTATAATTTTAGCGAGAGAGAGAGAGAGAGAGAGAGAGAGAGAGAGAGATGCGCTTTTCTAATCCCGGATCTCGAGTATATCGGCCGACCTACTTTAGCCATCACTCATCTCCATTAAAAATACTTTATTCGTTTATTTAAACAATTTCCCGTCAATTAAGTACAGACGAATAACCTGCAATAATTATCGCGTCAACTTACGCGTGGACCGGCGATCTTTAACGCCGCGGGCGCCGGATATTTCGAGCCGCGCACGTTCCGCCTTTAGACGTGAACTCATTGATAATACTTTCCGGTGAAAGCGCGTTGTAACATCGTAACATAATGCTGCGAAAGCCACGCTTACGATTCACGATACGTACTTATTACATTTAACACGATGTCAGCTCGCTTGGATGTCGAATATGCTTACGTCATGTTAACGTAAGCTTCTATAAATGTCGGTTTTATATTACTAACCGCTGCCAAATTACATTTGTTGAGGAAAATTCGTCCACAACACATGTCGATTACTTCACTCCTGAAAAGATTCGCAATGACACCAAAGCCAAGAAACCTTTTAAGAGTGCCATATAATTTTTTATGGGGAACAGCTATTTCATGATTTAAACGGATAATTTAGCGCGCGCGCGCGAATATTTAAATATTAATGTATACACGAGGCAACTTCAATCGGTAAAGATACAATGATACAAAAATAAATATCATCTAATAAGACTTTAGGAATAATTTATCTCGTGTAAAAGAAAAAGAAAACATTTCCTTCCTATTATAATCAATCCTGTTGCATTAAGTGTACACATCGACACGGATAATCGAACTTGAACTATAAAGAGAACCATCGACAAAGCTGGGGGTCTCAGCTGCAAGTACACTTCGCACGCTCACAAATGGACCGTAAGATAAATTTGAACGAGTAGTGTAGTGTCCGCACGACGGCAAAGTTCACAAATTCAAGTGGGTAAAGGAAGCGTCGTGTCCGGCTGACGGAGAGAGTCACGTTTCCACTCGTTGATATTCTACATGACTATACGCGCGCTTGACAATAATAATATTATCCCTAATCGTGACTGATACTCGTCGTTAACATCTACATTCGCGCGTTCACAAGCGTTCTCTAAGCTCGTTTCTAGCTCCGTGCCGGACGTGTCGGAGAGTACGTTTATTGAAAATAAATATACGACTCGCCGCGGCCGCCGCCGCGCCTCTCATTACAAAACCCGAAGACGAAACCCGAAGGCTTTAAGTGCCGGGACCTTTCGCCCCGTTGATTACCGCCGACGATGGTATCGCGTGAAAGGTGTCTTTGCACTCACGGCGTTTTCCACCGGTCCAAGTCACGTGCTGAAGAAAGAGAGTGAGAGAGGGAGGGGACGGGGAGGAGGGGGATGGGAGGGGGAAGGGACGAGGAAAAGAATACAGCCTCTCGGCTGTACATCTCATCTTTAAATAGCGGTGGACGTCGCGCGAGCGCAACGGCAAAATCCATTTCCAAGTAGCTACAGACGTTTTAGACGGACCACCCATGACGTTCCTTCTCTCGACGGCGTTCATCGCGGCCGCGCACTTCCCCCGGGATTCTGCCCCGATCCTCTTCCGCGAACTACAATTGCACTTCCTATCACTAATGTCGCCCAAAGGATTCCCTGGCTGACGCATATTTTCGTTAATCTTGCCTATAGCCTCGAAGTTATTCCTGCAAGCATTTTGAAATTTCTTTGTGCACGATATTTATCTTGGTTTTAATTTGATAAAAATGACAATGACACATGTCTAATAATGAGACATGTTTAAAGGTAACTAAAAAATATCCAAGAAGCGTCCATTAAATGTGTACTTCGTGTGTACTTTGGAGATCTGATTAACAAGATACAGTGTTTGTAAAAGTTTGACACATTTGGAGGTAAGGCAATAACAAAGTCTGCAAAGTATAAATTTATATTTTTATAATTATTTGCGAATAGAGCCAGGATGCACAAGCAATTGTAATGACCTTTTCTTCCACTTTACGAGGATGATTCTCGGATGATCAATAGCATCTATTACGAAGTTTCTACTCTGCAACTATGTCAATTAGATTGTTTGTCTGTGTGAATTATGTCATACGAATCGGGATTCTTGACGTCAACGAAATGTTTGTTTTACAAGTGCATATGATGTGCCACACGATACTCGGAGATAATTATTTGACGAAGATTGCTAACAATCGTAATCGGACGTGTGTGAAAGAAAATCGCAAAGTGTTTAATGACATGAGAGGACATGAGATGTAAATGTTCACATGAGCAATAGTCGAACAAACAGATTCGTCTATCAGTCGCAAACTACTTTTTCGAGATTCCATCTGAAACATTAAAGCCAAGAGAGGTATCACGAGGATATCACGAGGTGCTTTATTTCAATGCAATTCTACCTAAAGGAGAACAGCTGATGTGACGTGTTGAAAAGAACACAGACGTAAACTATCGAGAATAGAATTGAGACAAGTACATGTAATTTAAACAGAAATAACTCGCTAATTACCGTCTAAATCATACAATCACACTATTTAGTGACTGCCAAATACTTGATGAAATTATCGAACTCGTTTTATCACATGCGAAAGATTTTGCGCTATCTCTCTTTTCTTAAATTTTCAAACCTAAGCCTTATCTATTCATCAATCATGATCGCGCTCGCTGGGATGAATTACGCAGCGAGAGGCGCGAACCAACGCTGTCTCTCTTTCTCCCTCGCGAATTTCGAGAATATCGCCGCTCTTGACGTCACCGCGGCGTTTAATGAGCGGCTACCAGAGAACAGTTCTCTCTCCTCCACGTCCTCCCTACTCGCGCGGGGATCGCGATCAGAGGGAGACGGAGCGAACGCGGTGACGATGGTGGGGGCGTAGGGAGAGCGAGAAAGACAGATAAGAAGGGGAGAGGTAGTATCGTGTCGGACGCTGGACGAGGCGCACGCTCGATGCGAAGCAGCGCGTGCTTTCATGCGTGCCGTGATCGGAAGAAGCGGTACCAGGACCACGGCCAGTCCTGGACGTCCACGTCGTCCTGGTCGTAGGCGTCGCCGCGATCTGTCCCCGCGGAACTGCCCCGGACCAGTTCGCAAAGTGGTCACGGACACTGGTGTACCGCCGCCGCCGCCGACCACGCGGCACACGCACGTATACACGCGCGGCGAGCACGTGAGTGCGACAGAGACGGACAGCTACCGACCGCGACCGAGCACAGACGAGGATCCGCAATCCGTGGCTCGAGGCGTCCTGGCGTGCAGCCGATTGGTCGACGGCCCGAGGAAGTGGTCACAGCCGACGAGATTCA
This sequence comes from Cataglyphis hispanica, assembly GCF_021464435.1. NCBI lineage: Eukaryota > Metazoa > Arthropoda > Insecta > Hymenoptera > Formicidae > Cataglyphis > Cataglyphis hispanica. The sequence continues at coordinate 2,000,599 of NC_065979.1, read as the reverse complement.
GACCGGGCCGCCACGTGAGTCGAGCGCAGCATCGCGAGATAGAGTAGCGGGTGCGTGCGCGCGCGCGCTCACGCAAATTTCCGGTCTTATTCCGAATATCTCTGCCACGACTTTCCGGACAGCCGGGATAAAGCATCGCAGATCAACGATCGGCAGCTGCTACCTCGAAGGAGGACTTCGCAAGTGTTTTGGTGTGCGGTACCAAACCCGTGCGCGCGAACTTGGAGAACGCGATGAGGACGTTCCAAGAGAAACGTATTGAGAGAAAGTGAAGAGAGAAACGCATTGCTCTTTATATTTTACAGATTGGACAGAAATCGATGTTATTTCTTCGGGTCATAACGTGGATCCTTTATTCCCGATAATGTTCGTTGATAATGAAGAAGAGAAATCGTATTAAGTAAGATAGCGCTTTCATTTAAATAGAACTAATGAAATTTATATGATTAGAGGAGAAAGACTTGTGAATATATCGTTATACTCACGTGACTTCGATTATTTGCCGAGTCATATTCATAAAGGAAAAGCGGTGTAGTGTCTTTAAGGACTTTAATACGCCGAGTAATCTCGAGGATCATTAGAAGTCGTCTCGAGTAGTCTTGCACGTTTCGAGACACAAGACGTTTTTTTTTTGGTGTTTCTTCCAGTTTTGTGCTAGTACTAGTTTTAACATATTTGTGTAGTACTCGTGTGTATAAAGTAATTGACGATATACGGCTAGCGAACGCTTTTTGACGTTTGCAGACTTTGACGTTTCAAGCCGAAACGGAGCAAAGTGCGACGCGAGTTGACACTTCGACTCTGCCATCGATTTAATTAATTTCTCACACGGTCCGAGGGAACTGACGCGTTTTGACGTTTCGTCGTCGCACTCGCCACGTGAGTGATCGATCGATCGCGACCTAGGGCAACGTCACGCGCGCCGTTCCTTCGCCGAGGAGGCGCCTTTCCTATCCAAAGAGGCGCGTGTTTTTTCTCACTCATCCGAAAATAAACTCTAGTGCTAGACATTGCCGGTGAGGATAAAGAATCTATCTAAACGAGAGCTATAATCGAGAATTCGCGCGAAAATTGTCGTCGAGTGAACGAGTGACAGCTCGAGTCCGTTCAAGTTTCATTTCCTTTTCGCCATCGATACTCCTCGTTGAGATAATAATCTTGTTGCGTTTTACGCCGCAAGTCGAGAAACGCACGCGGTGGAACGCGTCGAATGCGAGACGAGCGATTAGATCATTAACTTGGATTATCGGCGCAACGTGAGCGTGGAAGCGATTACGGGATTTGCTCGATGATTATTACCGAGCACATCCGGAACGGACATTTCATAAGGATTTCGCAAGCGTCGCGAGCTATTGACACGCGTATAAGTTCTGTAGTAATAATCGAGATCGCGAATATTAAGGACTTCTTTCTTTGACACATGAGTCAAATTACAAAGGTACATTAATTGACGATTGATTCGTCAAGAATCGCAATGAACTCAGCGAACTCGGAATCGACGAAGGGGATCGAGGAAAGGGGGGGAAAATAGGTAAAAAAAAAGGATGGTGCGGTGCGCGCGTGCTCCGAGGAAGTGACGAGAAACTCCAGAGTCGCCTGCGGCCACGAGAAAAGTGTACCGGGCATTTAAAGACTGTCGTAACTTGGATCAAACTGGATTCGTGTCTTTGGTACGTCGCCTTTTCCTCTTTTCGAGCTTCGATATATTCGCAAAACTCTCCTTCCGAGAGGTGACAAGATAAATATATCTATAAATCACTGGCTTTTGCAGATTGCTTTTCTAATATTTTCAATTAATAATTGCTTGATACTTAAATCAAATATATATAAGATCACACTTTGAATGTAGATAATTTTATACATATATATATATACATATATTATAATCGAGCTAAAATCGATATCTCTGTTTTAAGAAATATAAGAAAAGAGGAAGTCACATGAATCTTTTAAAACATGTTGATTGAATTAAATCCTGAATTCAATTTCAATTAAAATTTTAATTCTATTTAATCTCTTTAATGTTTTAATCGAAAAGTAAAATATAAAATTAATTTATAAATGGGGAAGAGAGGCAGCCCTGTATGAATATATCACAAATGGAGGTCATTCTGATTTAATGAAATAATCCGAAGAATCTAAGAAGGTTAACGAAAAATGCTCGATACTTTTCATTGATCGCAATGTTATAATTGGGATAATCAAAGTCGTTTCGTCCTCGGAACGAAAAAATAAACATTTTAAAATTCGGAAAACATTGCTGAAATTGGCGCTTGCATCTACGGTTATTAATGATTCGCAAAATGATAGGTTCGTTCACCAACTCGATGATTACACGAGGGACACGAACAGATTGAAGAAAGGATCCAACGCGTTTAAGACACAGAAAAAGGAACTTTTCCCACAATAAAATAAAACAGTTAACTTATCTCTTTAAAATCCATTGAAATAAAATAAAACAGCGATTGCACATTTTTCCTTAAAAGAATTTTCTTGTAATCGAAAGATGCGACTTTTTCGCAAGCACATTATTGTGCAAACAATGATTTTGCTCGGAAAATGCCTAGATGAGCTCCCTTTTTTTTCCACTGCTCTGTTTATCTCTCTCTGAATGAATAACATGACACGTGTTCCATATCGACATAGTGTTGGCAGTAGTGTCACCCAGTAGCTGCCAGAAACGTCCACGATGCACTAACTATCAAGTAAAGACCAGCTAGCACGATTCGCGCATAATTTAGAAATAAACAGCGCGTAAAACAATGAGAGCCAACGAGAAACTACGTTGCAATTCATTCTCTTTATTTTTTTTCACCCTTAGATATATTATTATATTTTAATATATAAAATAAAAATCTTTACAGAACTCTTTCTCTCTTTATTTTACAAAAAAAAAAAGAAACGATGTCTAAAACATTTAAAATTCTTCATAGAAAATTCTCTTCCCTTGTTTCTCTTGAATAACCATCCTTTCCACAATGTTTTATTTATTTAAAAAAAAAAAAAAAGCCGAATCTGTCTCTGGCAACGTTGCGTGTTCTCGCGCGAACGTCGCGCTCTAATCGTCGTTGGCCGGTAAGCGAGCGAGTTAATGACAGACCGGAAGCGGCGTTTAATTAAAGTACGCACGTCCGGCAGAGACGTTTTCACGAGGCTCGGTTGCTTGTCCGGCCGTTGCGTAATTCCGAATGAAGGGAAGAACAATAAATTATCGCGGCATGCACTAATAAACCTGAATTTCTGAGTACGCATCGTCGCTTCGCAAATTAAATCCCGCGCAGAATCGACTGCTTCTTCTTTTTTTTTTATCGAACCATTATGCGACACTGTTGTTAATTATTATGTAACAGGTGCTAATAGTATACTCACACACGTATTTATTTATACGACAGTATAATTGTCATGGATGCTTGTCATCTCTTAAAGTAGGATGTATTATAATTGTTATATGCAATCATGTATAATTCTAAAGCCGAGAAGTTACATCAATTTTGACAGTAATTTATGAAATAGTGTAATAATAAAAAGATTTAATATTTTTCTTCGTGCGCTTATTTTTTATATTTTAATTTTAATCTCAATCTTTATATATTTTAATATATAAAGATAACAATTTATTTTAAACAAATTTATTTATTTTAAATAAATAAAAATTTTATAGTATTAATTTACGTTTATAGAATTTCTAAAGCCGAGAAGTTACATCAATTTTGACAGTAATTTATGAAATAATGTAATAATAAAAAGATTTAATATTTTTCTTCGTGCGCTTATTTTTTATATTTTAATTTTAATCTCAATCTTTATATATTTTAATATATAAAGATAATAATTTATTTTAAACAAATTTATTTATTTTAAATAAATAAAAATTTTATAGCATTAATTTACGTTTATAGAATTTTAGATATATTGAAGAAACAAAGAGAAAGTTAAAAAAAAAGAACAATTAAACAAATTGTGTGACAAGTCATAAAGAATTTTCGTTTAATGTCAAACGCGTCAGTTGTGAATGCGTTCTTTATGCTTTATCGATACTCATGTTTAGAAATAACTCGACTCAGAATTGCCGCTTCGCTGGCGATCGCGTTCTAAAAACGATACGAATTTACTGCTGAAAAATTAATTGGTATACTGCCAACGCGACTCGTTTTGATCGCGTCGCCATGAATAACGGTACGGAACTTTTTCACGGCGCAAAACGTGAGCGATCGCCCACAGTGTTAATGACTTCTGCGAACTTAAGGTATATTAGTAATTAGTTCACGATTTTTAAGATTGAAATTTAGTCGCACATTAAGCAACCAAATGTATTATAGCGCGACAATAATACACTGATAAATATGACAGGAATTTTTCTGTATAATAATTATATCTTTATTCTTAATCTTAATTATATTTTCTTATCTTAATTATATGATAATGAACAATTAATACTGGAATGTAATGTTGGAAAGATATTTTTAGGATCTCCCACGTTAAAGGAATGAAGAATGTTCATATATATATATAATGCCTAGAAATTCTGTGATACCTTTTAAAAGCCACATCAAATTATACATAAGCAATTAAATGCATTTGCATTAATGAGTTTGGTCAAATAATGAGTTTTTAAATTTATCACTTTTGTTAATTAAAATTATTTTAAATTCACTTTGATCACATACACAATTTTCTACATTTTTTAAAAGATGAAAAAAAAAATTGTTGATATTAATTTTTAAATATTTTATGTATAATTAAATTCTTCTCCTTGAAATATATAAAAGTATTTCAAATATATTATTTGTCTTCCTATTTTCATGAATTTTAAATGTTGGTTTTTTTTTGTCGAGAGATCTTTTTTTAGCAACTCTGAAGACTTTGACGCGAGAAGCATAAAATCAGGTGATCGAGAACGATCCTTGTTTAAAGTAATGCCAGGTGATCCGGCAAAAACCGATGAACTCGGCCGGCCGAAAGTCACGGCGGGGAGAGAGAAAGCGATTCCTATGGATCATAATAGATGGACGGGGCCGCGACGGTCGGTCGGGTGTAAATGATTTTATTGCTAAGTGTGTTACGGGGAGAATTAACGATTCCCAGCAATTATTTCATCGTTTGGCTTTTTATGTGCGAACGGTTCCTGTGGGAAAGGAGCGGCGCGGGCTCTTTTCGGCTCACGCGGAAGCGCACCGCGTCTCGTGATCGTTACAATGTAACCAATTCGTAGAAATCGTTGCCCAATTAACGCCATCGGATCACCGGTAACGTCACGAAAGGGCAATTTCACACAATACCGAGTCTGATTTTAGAAAATCCTCGTTTCCTGCGCTTCGTTTCTTCCTTTCTTTTTTTTTTCGCGGTCATTGCAATTGTAACATCAGAATAGTTTTATTTCAATACAGCAGATCGACTTATTGCAGAATATAAAGTCTATAAAATAGTACAGAAGATAATGACATTTTAATGAAAAATATTTTTGTGAAAATACATATATTATTAAAAAAAAAATAGGGAATATTTTTCATATCCTAAAAATTGGGTTTTCAAATCTAAAACTCGACGAAAAATCATCGTAGACAAAAAATTAAAAAAGCATTTTAAAGTTGGAAGCTTCAATTTTAACACGCTATCAATGATTTTTAAAAAAATTTTTATTTTCCTTGTTCTGTGTTTAAAAAAAAAACACATTATTTTGTTTCTTTTTACATTCTGTTGAATAAAAAAATTTTTCTTAAAAAATTCAACTCAAATTCCATAAATTACAACATTTTACCTACAAAATGCTTTTTTTAAATTTTTCCTACAATTTTTTTTGACCGAGTCACACAATTTTGAAACTGAACCTGTATTTTCTAGAAATAAAAAAAATAAGAAAAATTTTTAAAACTATTGATATCACGTTACAGTTAAAACTTCAAGCTTCAAAATGTTTTTTTTTTAATTTTTTATCTGCGATTTTTCGATTATTTCTAAAAATAATTTGAATAATTTTGAGCCCAATTTTTAGAGTATAAAAAATTTATTTTTACTTTTTTTTTTTTGTTTTTAGTAGTGTATATTGATTAAAAATATTTTGATCCATTTTACTGACTTTAATCGATGATTTTTAAGATAGATGTTATACGATACCGTTCAAAATTACGTACCGTAAGTATACTCCTTAATCTGTGCAAATGCCGGTTGCGTGTATTTTGCAGTTTGAAATACGCGTTTTTTTTTTCAAAGTAATACCTAGCATCACGATCGTTAATTATCTGAGCGCGCGGACGCTTATTACAGCAAAAACTAAGCGCGCTTAGTTAATAAAGTAAGCCTGTAGTCTGACATATGTAAATTCATCTCTGAGGATTTATCCGTTATACACATTGTGGAAATCAATGGAAATCAATGCGTGCAACACGACACATTACTTTATACTCCCGAAGCAAATGGTCTTTGTAACACGCAAAGCACTAATTACATTCTTGTAGATTATTTTGTAACGCGTAATTATACTCTTGTACTTGGCTTGTTCGGTTCGACGCGATTGATAAACAGTTCCCACGTTCTCCTTATGTCACTCATCTATATTTTATCGATTTTTGCTAAATAAATTTTTCAGCGAAAACTTTATCTTTGTCATTCGCTCTGTACGCATGATTACTTTAATTTGCATAAATGCTGGTAGATAAACACTGGGTACAAAAACTTCTATCGATGTTATATAACAAGTCAATCTGTCAAGCATAGTGAATTAATTTTTTTTTATTTTCTAAAAATGGAATCTTTTATATTAAAAGAAAATTGTTTACGTTTCAAACAATTCTTTTCTTTTTCTTACATATGCTGAGAAAGATTATGCTGAGGGACACTACGTGTGTATAGGATTAATAAGACGAGTTCCAAATCGCCATGGATCATTTTTGCTAAAACACAGTAAATTTTCAACTTGTTGGCAACAAGTGTCCTCGGCGCGTATCTCGCGCGTCTTAAGTTTCAGCCGCGGACGCGGCGAATTTCCGCCACACCTGTTGCGAAACGTTTCGAATTTGCCAGCGAACAGTACTTTCCACGCGGTATAGCAATGTTCGGTTTAATTTCGGGAATTATTATGTCTGTCTCGCGCGCGCACACACACACAAACACACACATACACACGCACAGCTTCTCTCGCATTCTCTCTATTTTTAAATATTATAGCCGCGTTCTCGGCACCCGACACTCTCTCTCTCTCTCTCTCTCTCTCATGTTCCAGTCCTTACGATTCGTCTTGCTTCTTTTTTCTTTTCTTTCATCGAAATTAATCGCGGTCGATGGATCGACGCTCTGCGGCAAACCACCAATCTTCTATTTTTACCTCGCAATTCTCTCCTCGGCGAAAATAAAACTCGCGCGTGAATAAAGCGATTGGGAGGCTTAAGGCACTCAAAGATCGATCATTCATCTATTCGCGATTTTAATCATTTAAAGTAATGATTGGTAATCGATTTTTTTCTCAATTCCTGCCACGTTAATAATCGTGAATATTGTAGGCAAAATTGTGCTTGCGGACAACGAAGGTAAATGCAACCTCGAATTCACCATTTTATTCGCTCGTTTCAGCTTCTGCTCCAGTTTCATGCGATTTTTTACGATTTCAGATCGGATTTATGACACGGCTGCGCTTCTTCGATGATCGGCGCGTCCTTCGGATCATGCCTAATGACGCACGGTTACGACTGACGAAGCGTCTTATTCGCGTGACATGCCGTAATCGTCTCCTCGTCAATTAACACCGAGCCAAACCGTGCCCGGTTTCATTACGCCACCTTTATTATAATATGCGCATATGAGACCGAAAGAAAGAGAGAGAGAGAGAGAGAGAAATATATCGCGTCGCCACAATGTTCTGAGTAATGTTTTTTTCTGGAATCCCTATCCCGTCTCGCGGATCCGGCCTTGCTCCAGATAGTCTTCAAAACGTTCGGCAGTCTTTAATCCTCTGCGTGATCGTTTTTTAGAAATCAACATTCAAGATTAATATCCACAATCGTCGGCAGAGACGGAAAAGAAATAATCGATTCATTCACTATACCGAGAAATCAATTGCGGTATGTTTAATTACTGCACGGAGGTCACGCGAACGTAATTACGGGATCCTGATCCCCGTGTTGTATTGATTGTACGAACGTGATGTCATTTGGAGAAAAGTGCGTCATGCTATTCTATACGTTGAATGTAATTTTAATTAAAACCATTCGATTAATACGCTATATAATTTTTATAAAAATTTTGGATGCTGTGTAAATTTTTAATTTATCGCTATATCATAGAAAAAAAAAAAAAAAATAGAAACAAAGAAACGGAATATACATAAGATGTTTTTGAAGGATACTAAATTAATATTACTAACGGAAAAAAATATAAAAAAGAAAACTATAAGGTTTAAGTAATGATAAGTTTGTTGTAAACCACATTTCTAGGGACACTTTTTAAAATAAATATAAATAAAAATTGATATTTTTCTTAGAATTAATCAAATTTAATCAAATTTAAATATTATTGTATATAACATTTATGTTATAAAGAAATTTCGAACATTGATATCTTTCTAACATTCAAGAAATTGATTTAGCCATATGATCCGAGCACTGATGTCATATGGACTTTACGAGCGATAGTGATCTCTCCCTTTAATTTACAGTCTCTCTTAGTAAGGTTTCAGTGTCTTCAATAGAGAAGAGCTCGATGAAATAAATTCTAAATAACGGCGGTTTGTAAACCACTGACGAAATATTGCCTATGCGTCTTAAGATGTATGTGTACATGGTGTCAAAAAATTATTGACAAGAGAAAACATTGGTATAGAGCCCTTAAGTATACATACATCTTATCAAATACACGTCGTTTCACGTATACGTATATTCATTTTTTTTTTTTAATTTATAAATATTTTTCTTAATTATCGTAATCTTATATTACAAAAAAATAACATATGTTTTTTGGAAATAAAAATACATTTATTTTGTCATTATATTATATCTAGTTCCCAACCATAAAATTATGACAACACAAGAAGATATAACTAGAATAACGATTATATGCTGCATGATTTTTTTATCGAAAATTTAATTGCTGATGACGAAATAATGAAATTTTTGATAGCGACTCGGGGATACTTGAAGATCGCGAACGATGATCGATTTTATAAACGGTAGACGAAAATTGAATGCTATTAATACTTCAAATAATAGTTTGAATGCAATCGAATAGGTCGCTGTTAAATGCAAAATGCGTGGCGAAACTATCAATCTTTCGTTAAAAATGAAAAATGTAATTCTGGATAGAAAATGGTAGTCACAAATAATAGGATCCGTAATAACGTCCATCCAAAAAAAGTATCCGAATATGCAGGCGATTATTTACGTCACTCAAATACGCGCGAATACATGCCTTGGGTATTTCCAGACGAATATATGTATTTTGACAGATGACAAAAATTTGACATTTCCATTATGTCGTTATTGCATTATGTATGCTAATTAAACCAAGTTATTCAAATATTCGACATGTGAGAGAATGTATAACACGACAATTTTTAATAAATATATAGACCAATAATATAATAAATATCATATCCATCAAAGTTGCCCTAAAATTAGATGCCGAAGTCGCTAATTTTCGCTAATCGACCCACGCGAATTCAACTGTAAGCTTAATTATTAGCTCAAAGAGTACAACAAGTCGCACGACACTCGTAGTCGGACAATTAACGGGCCTGAGTGTTTACAATCTAGCGCTTAGCGACGGCAAGTGGCAATCAAGCCGGCCAATTAATCGACCAGTCGGGCCTCACCGAGCCAGCTTTGTGCGTTCGAATTCCTTAATTTGCGACGATTATGCGCGGCCGGGTAATTAGATCCGCGCGCGGTACTTCGTCCTTACAACATCGATATCTCAACAATAAAATGTAGATCGGACCTCTCTTTCTACAGTGTGTTCTACAGGCGCAAAGAGTATGTGATCGAAATATTTTCTAATTGACAGCAAATTTTAATTCGATGTGGATCAAGCGATTGCGATGTAAACGATCCGTCTACCTATCTGTTTTTTTTTTTTTTTCAATAAATAAAATATTGTAATTGTTAATTTATTGAAAAATTCCTTTTTTTATAATAACAATTTATTTCTGTTGATAAATAAGCATTGAAAATATGCATGATATTAATTTTATGTTTATATATAATTTATTTAATCTTTAATCGTATATATATATATGTTGCACACTCCACACTCACATATATATATATACGTACGAAAATTCTTTTTGTAAATTTAATTTTTTTATAAAAGTCTAAACTGTTTAATCAATTTAAAAAGATTTAGCATTTTACAAAAAAGCTAAATTTAAAAAAAAAAAATTATATATATAATGCACATTCTTACTTCAATTTAGTTTGAGATAATGCAAATAATTCTTTTTTTACATTATCTTTTTTTTTACTAATATCATCTCAAATTTGTGAGCTTCAATTAGGTTGCCTATGTATAAATTCTTTCTTTAATTAGTTATAATGATAATTTCAACGCGCATATCTTAGCGAGCACTTTTGCAA